>NC_059182.1:10752386-11052386 GCF_020631705.1 Daphnia magna | reverse complement strand
TGATCCTGTTTACATTTTGAAGTAAAAACTCATGGTATCACAGCGAATTCACATTGAATACAAGTATATTTGATTCTGTTTACATGTAGAAGTATAAACTCATAATATAACAGTGTAGTCACATTGAATACCATTATATTTTATTATGTTTACATGTAAAAGTATAAACTCATAATATAACAGTGTATTCACATTGAATACAAGTATATTTGATCCTGTTTACATGAAGAAGTATAAACTCATAATATAACAGTGTATTCACATTGAATACAAGTATATTTGATTCTGTTTACATGTAGAAGTATAAACTCATAATATAACAGTGTATTCACATTGAATACAAGTATATTTGATCCTGTTTATGTATAGAAGTAAAAACTCATGGTATCACAGTGTATTCATATGGAATACAAGGATATTTGATTCTGTTTACATGTAGAAGTATAAACTCATAATATAACAGTGTATTCACATTGAATGCAAGTATATTTGATTCTGTTAACATTGAGAAGTATAAACTCATAATATAAAAGTGAATTCACATTGAATACAATTATATTTGATCCTGTTCACATATACAAGGTAAAACTCATGGTATCACAGTGCATTCACATTGAATACAAGTATATTTGGTTCTGTTTACATGTAGAAGTATAAACTCATAATATAACAGTATATTCACATTGAATATAAGTATATTTGATTCTGTTTACAAATAGAAGTAAAAACTCATGGTATAATAGTGTATTCACATTGAAAACAAGTATATTTGATCCTGTTTATGTATAGAAGTAAAAACTCATGGTATCACAGTGTATTCATATTGAATACAAGGATATTTGATTCTGTTTACATGTAGAAGTATAAACTCATAATATAACAGTGTATTCATATTGAATTCAATTATATTTGATCCTGTTTACATTTTGAAGTAAAAACTCATGGTATCACAGCGAATTCACATTGAATACAAGTATATTTGATTCTGTTTACATGTAGAAGTATAAACTCATAATATAACAGTGTATTCACATTGAATACTATTATATTTTATTATGTTTACATGTAGAAGTATAAACTCATAATATAACAGTGTATTCACATTGAATACAAGTATATTTGATCCTGTTTACATGTAGAAGTATAAACTCATAATATAACAGTGTATTCACATTGAATACAAGTATTTTTGATTCTGTTTACATGTAGAAGTATAAACTCATAATATAACAGTGTATTCACATTGAATACAAGTATATTTGATTCTGTTTATATGTAGAAGTATGAACTCATAATATAACAGTGTATTCACATTGAATACAAGTATATTTGATTCTGTTTACATATAGAAGTAAAAACTAATGGTCTAACAGTGTATTCACATTGAATACAAGTATATTTGATCTTGTTTATATATAGAAGTTAAAACTCATGGTATCACAAGGCATTCATATTGAATACAAGTATATTTGATCCTGTTTACATATAGAAGTAAAAATTTATGGTATCACAGTGTATTCACATTGAATACAAGTATAAAGGATCCTGTTTACAAATAGAAGTAAAAACTCATGATATCACAGTGTATTCACATTTAATACAAATATATTTGATTCTGTTTACATGTAGAAGTATAAACTCATAATATAACAGTGTATTCACATTGAATACAAGTATATTTGATTCTGTTAACATTGAGAAGTATAAACTCATAATATTACAGTGTATTCACATTGAATACAATTATATTTGATCCTGTTCACATATAGAAGGTAAAACTCATGGTATCACAGTGCATTCACATTGAATACAAGTATATTTGGTTCTGTTTACATGTAGAAGTATAAACTCATAATATAACAGTATATTCACATTGAATATAAGTATATTTGATTCTGTTTACAAATAGAAGTAAAAACTCATGGTATAATAGTGTATTCACATTGAATACAAGTATATTTGATCCTGTTTATGTATAGAAGTAAAAACTCATGGTATCACAGTGTATTCATATTGAATACAAGGATATTTGATTCTGTTTACATGTAGAAGTATAAACTCATAATATAACAGTGTATTCATATTGAATTCAAGTATATTTGATTCTGTTTACATGTAGAAGTATAAACTCATAATATAACAGTGTATTCACATTGAATACAATTATATTTGATCCTGTTTACATTTTGAAGTAAAAACTCATGGTATCACAGCGAATTCACATTGAATACAAGTATATTTGATTCTGTTTACATGTAGAAGTATAAACTCATAATATAACAGTGTAGTCACATTGAATACCATTATATTTTATTATGTTTACATGTAAAAGTATAAACTCATAATATAACAGTGTATTCACATTGAATACAAGTATATTTGATCCTGTTTACATGTAGAAGTATAAACTCATAATATAACAGTGTATTCACATTGAATACAAGTATATTTGATTCTGTTTACATGTAGAAGTATAAACTCATAATATAACAGTGTATTCACATTGAATACAAGTATATTTGATCCTGTTTATGTATAGAAGTAAAAACTCATGGTATCACAGTGTATTCATATGGAATACAAGGATATTTGATTCTGTTTACATGTAGAAGTATAAACTCATAATATAACAGTGTATTCACATTGAATGCAAGTATATTTGATTCTGTTAACATTGAGAAGTATAAACTCATAATATAAAAGTGTATTCACATTGAATACAATTATATTTGATCCTGTTCACATATACAAGGTAAAACTCATGGTATCACAGTGCATTCACATTGAATACAAGTATATTTGGTTCTGTTTACATGTAGAAGTATAAACTCATAATATAACAGTATATTCACATTGAATATAAGTATATTTGATTCTGTTTACAAATAGAAGTAAAAACTCATGGTATAATAGTGTATTCACATTGAAAACAAGTATATTTGATCCTGTTTATGTATAGAAGTAAAAACTCATGGTATCACAGTGTATTCATATTGAATTCAAGTATATTTGATTCTGTTTACATGTAGAAGTATAAACTCATAATATAACAGTGTATTCACATTGAATACAATTATATTTGATCCTGTTTACATTTTGAAGTAAAAACTCATGGTATCACAGCGAATTCACATTGAATACAAGTATATTTGATTCTGTTTACATGTAGAAGTATAAACTCATAATATAACAGTGTAGTCACATTGAATACCATTATATTTTATTATGTTTACATGTAAAAGTATAAACTCATAATATAACAGTGTATTCACATTGAATACAAGTATATTTGATCCTGTTTACATGTAGAAGTATAAACTCATAATATAACAGTGTATTCACATTGAATACAAGTATTTTTGATTCTGTTTACATGTAGAAGTATAAACTCATAATATAACAGTGTATTCACATTGAATACAAGTATATTTGATTCTGTTTACATGTAGAAGTATAAACTCATTATATAACAGTGTATTCACATTGAATACAAGTATATTTGATTCTGTTTACATATAGAAGTAAAAACTCATGGTCTAACAGTGTATTCACATTGAATACAAGTATATTTGATCTTGTTTATATATAGAAGTTAAAACTCATGGTATCACAAGGCATTCATATTGAATACAAGTATATTTGATCCTGTTTACATATAGAAGTAAAAATTCATGGTATCACAGTGTATTCACATTGAATACAAGTATAAAGGATCCTGTTTACAAATAGAAGTAAAAACTCATGATATCACAGTGTATTCACATTGAATACAAATATATTTGATTCTGTTTACTTGTAGAAGTATAAACTCATAATATAACAGTGTATTCACATTGAATACAAGTATATTTGATTCTGTTTACATGTAGAAGTATAAACTCATAATATAACAGTGTATTCACATTGAATACAAGTATATTTGATCCTGTTTATGTATAGAAGTAAAAACTCATGGTATCACAGTGTATTCATATTGAATACAAGGATATTTGATTCTGTTTACATGTAGAAGTATAAACTCATAATATAACAGTGTATTCACATTGAATACAAGTATATTTGATTCTGTTAACATTGAGAAGTATAAACTCATAATATAACAGTGTATTCACATTGAATACAATTATATTTGATCCTGTTCACATATAGAAGGTAAAACTCATGGTATCACAGTGCATTCACATTGAATACAAGTATATTTGGTTCTGTTTACATGTAGAAGTATAAACTCATAATATAACAGTATATTCACATTGAATATAAGTATATTTGATTCTGTTTACAAATAGAAGTAAAAACTCATGGTATAATAGTGTATTCACATTGAATACAAGTATATTTGATCCTGTTTATGTATAGAAGTAAAAACTCATGGTATCACAGTGTATTCATATTGAATACAAGGATATTTGATTCTGTTTACATGTAGAAGTATAAACTCATAATATAACAGTGTATTCATATTGAATTCAAGTATATTTGATTCTGTTTACATGTAGAAGTATAAACTCATAATATAACAGTGTATTCACATTGAATACAATTATATTTGATCCTGTTTACATTTTGAAGTAAAAACTCATGGTATCACAGCGAATTCACATTGAATACAAGTATATTTGATTCTGTTTACATGTAGAAGTATAAACTCATAATATAACAGTGTAGTCACATTGAATACCATTATATTTTATTATGTTTACATGTAAAAGTATAAACTCATAATATAACAGCGTATTCACATTAAATACAAGTATATTTGATTCTGTTTACATATAGAAGTAAAAACTCATGGTCTAACAGTCTATTCACATTGAATACAAGTATATTTGATCTTGTTTATATATAGAAGTTAAAACTCATGGTATCACAGGGCATTCACATTGAATACAAGTATATTTGATTCTGTTTACATGTAGAAGTATAAACGCATAATATAACAGTGTATTCCCATTGAATACAAGTATATTTGATTCTGTTTACATGTAGAAGTTTAAACTCATAATATAAAATTTTATTCACATTGAATACAAGTATATTTGATTCTGTTTACATGTACACTACCCACACAAAATTTGGAAACACGACGAGTGTTTCCGCGCTTTTAACACGGCGGCTTACGGGCCGAAGTGTCTGCCTTTTTTACGCGATAACTCACGTTTGAGTTATCGCAAAGCAAATCCAAAAAATCCTCTTGTTGAGGAAAGAATTTCCTTTCACCATGAATTTTTTGAAATTTTTGTGAATAGAAGTTTAGCCCCAAAGTCATAGGTATAAAGTTTGGAAACATCGGCGCGCTCGCCATATGTTTCCATGCTAAAGTGTATGTTACTGAAAAAATTATTAAAAATTCCAATATATGAATTTTTACTTGAAACTTTTACAAACGGTAGACGACATAGTCGTCTACATTTTGACAAAGTTTCAATTTTTTTTATGAAAGGCTAATTTTGCCGATTTTTTAAATAAACAATGCCGATCAATCTTTCGTGGCGAGGGGACGAAATCATAGCCCGGGGGAAGAATGGAAGGGAAAAGCAAAAGGGGAAGAAAGGGGGAACAGAAGTTCCGACGTACGTTTTTTTTTTTAAATCGGCAAAAATCAGCCTTTCATAAAAAAAAATTGAAACTTTGTCAAAATGTAGACGACTATGTCGTCTACCGTTTGTAAAAGTTTCAAGTAAAAATTCATATATTGGAATTTTTAATAATTTTTTCAGTAACATACACTTTAGCATGGAAACATATGGCGAGCGCGCCGATGTTTCCAAACTTTATACCTATGACTTTGGGGCTAAACTTCTATTCACAAAAATTTCAAAAAATTCATGGTCGTGAGTTATCGCGTAAAAAAGGCAGACACTTAGGCCCGTAAGCCGCCGTGTTAAAAGCGCGGAAAAACTCGTCGTGTTTCCAAACTTTGTGTGGGTAGTGTAGAAGTATAAACTCATAATATAACAGTGTATTCACATTGAATACAAGTGTATTTGATTCTGTTTACATATAGAAGTAAAAACTCATAGTCTAACAGTGTATTCACATTGAATACAAGTATATGGTATCCTGTTTACATATAGAAGTAAAAACTCATGGTATCACAGTGTATTCACATTGAATCCAAGTATATTTGATTCCGTTTACATGTAGAAGTATACACTCATAATATAACAGTGTATTCACATTGAATACAAGTATTTTTGATTCTTTTTACATATAGAAGTAAAAACTCATGGTATAACAGTGTATTCACATTGAATACAAGTATATTTGATGCAGAATACATTTAGAAGTAAAAACGTCGTGGGGCGGTTATATTTGTTTTCAGGGTACGTTTTTTAAGTGTCATATCATTGTAAAACCACTGCAGAACCATATCCAAGTTAGTTTACTGGTCTAAAAAATTTAAAATCCATTTAAACAATGTGGTAAACGCTACATTTAAAACCCCAGATTAAAATTAGAATTATTAGAAGCAAATGCAACTTGATTATGTGCAACAAGAAACTATTCAATTAGAAAAGTTAATAGTAATTAATTTTAAACAAAACTAATTCATTAATATTACAACATAATTATTTTCCAGCAGAATCTAAATTTAGCATTAAAAAAAATGTAACAGAATTGGATATGTCAACAACATATAATTTGACATGCTTCGAAACAATCATAACACTCACAGATGTAAAAATTTTTAACTTACTATTTTTCAATACATAATTAAATAATTCATAAAAAAATTTAGGAATTAATAGACAACAACAAAAAAATGAACACAAAACTTTGTAATTCGACAAAAAGTACTCCGCATCCAGTTAATTATTCTACCCCCCCCCCCAAAAAAACAGTAAAAGATAGTATAATCAAACCAAATAATTTTCTAATATACCATTTTTTCCAGAAGTCAGATTTAACGTTCAAAACTCCCGTACTGAATACCATAACGTTAGTTATAAACGAAACACATTTTTCTACCAGTGCAGAGAGTAATTAAGTTACAATAAATTTAAGTAAATTTAAGTTATAAATTTAATATTTGTTTTGAACAAACAATTACAAAAACAATTGAAACACCTTTTCCGACCTCAAATTTTTCACCCAATAAAAAAGAAAATTAAGTTAAAATAACTTTAAGTTAAGTTAAGTAGTAAATTTAATATTTGTTTTTAAATCAGAAAAACCACAACTAGAAATCTATGCCAATTAAAAATCAAATGTAATACTTATAATTTATAAAAGTACATATAAATTAAATATTTTTTATTTTACAAAACAAATCATACATTTTCCATGGAATCTCCGAAACTTATTGATTAAACGTTAATTTTAAACGAAACCCCTATTCCAAACCCTAAGTTTTCCCCAACCGAAAATTATCAAGTAAAAATATTTTTAAGCAATGAAAAGTATGATTCGAATTGTTTAGTTTTTTTCATTTTACTATACTTTCACAATTAAATACCCCAAATCTATTAAATTATACATGCATAATCGACGAAACTCCAATTCCAAATCCAATTTTTTCCATATAATGAATTTGTAATAGACCGCTCCTCCTAGCAACAGCAGCCCCACCCAGCAAGAAGGTCGTCACGAATGCAACCTTCCCTGCGGATAATAGTTAATGATAAAAGTAAAAGTTATTGTAAACCCCTCCCTTCTTAACCTTCAATGTTGTGGTATATAAGTGCATGGTTGTATCGTCTAGAGTAGAGTTAGTTTACTGGCAAATACACAGTCTAGAAACTATTACATTTGGAGGTCCCAACAAGACAGCAAGAATAACAACGAGACTCTGGAAGGAAAGTTTCTGATCTGTGCTTCATTCGCCAGCTGCAAGTATTCAACGCTTTCATCACCAAGTCTTCAAGCAACCGACATCGGAACATCATCGAGGTAAGCGAATGCCGTTTGATTCACCTGTACAAAAGACTGCTCTCAACGAGAACACACTACTACCTTTATACCCCGTACTACAAGAATCTTATTTAACCGACCAAGACCCAAACCTAAGTCACCATCCAGAGCAATTTTTGGACAATTGGAAGACCTTAATAGACTTAGAATTTAAGCAAGACTTAGAAAGAAGTAAAGCATACCAGACAACCTCAACAACTGAAAATATCCAGCAGTTACAAACACAGAAACAAGAAGCAAGTCAGGCGACGCAAAATTCGCTGCATTTTTACACTTATTACCTTCTAGAAAAAACTTTAAAAGTAACAGATGGTGTAACAGCAGAAACCATTGCTAATGCTACTAAAACACTCAAAGACGATATAGTCGCACAAGGTGGGAACACCAGAACACTCGATAGTTTACTCCAACAGCTACACACATTGCACGGAAAAGAAAAAGAATTTTTGTTCGGTACCATCAATGTATTGCAGAAAGAGTCAGTAATCGCACTAATTGAAGATAAAAAGCAGATATCTACGCTAAAATTTGAACTTTCAAACACGCAAAAACAATTGGAGAGTAACAAAAAGAAGGCAAAGAGTTCCAAATACACTTTAAGCAGTTCGTTAGAGCAACTTCAAGAGAACAACGAGGCTCTGAAAAACTCCCTTGAAAAAGCCAATTCCCGAATCGCCGACCTAGAACAAAACCTTGAAGCCACCTTAGCAACCGAGAGCCCATTGCAGAATCTTCTCAAAAGAAAAGAGGAAAACAACGCAGCTGTCGAGACCGAAGGGCAAGAAATAATTAACAAACTTGAAGGTGAGAAGACCAGACTGATCCAAAAACTCAGCAGTGCGGAAAACCAGATAAAACAAGTATCAGAAACAGCAGAGCAGCTCCAGAAAGAAAGAAAAATTTTGGCAGACAGACTCGACAAGGCTTCAACAGAGAAAATCAATTTAAAGAAAAACTTGCTAGATTTTACTTCGAAGAACAAGAACCTTGAAAAAGACCTTCAAGAACTACAAGATCGGGTACGAGGACAAGAAAATCAAATAATAATTCTAGAAAACCGGGTGAAAGAATACAAAAAACTTCAAGTTAAACTCATCGAGACTGAAGACTCCAACGACTCAAGGCTAGACGAGGACGAACCAGGAGAAATACCCAAACTAGTGGGAGATATAAACGAACTGACCTTGCCGACAGACAGTGGAGACAAATCACTCCACTACGAGCTGGAAATAGAACAAGCAAACGATTTTGAACAAACAATAGAAAACCTGAAAACGCAAATAGAACACTTAAACCAAACAATCATCTATTAGGAGCAAGAAAACCAGCAGCTTAAAAAAAAGGTCGACATGGGCGTAACACACAACGACGAGGACACTTCGGAAAAAACGTTTGCGAATACCCGCAAGAAAAATCCCAAGGATGACGATATTCCAGCAACTGAGCAGGACGACGAAGACGCAAAGAAAGTGAACAGGTACTTCACTCAGCCAATAGTGAAGGCCTTAGTAGAGCTATTCTCCAGAGAAGACAAAAAGGCAATTCCAATCTTTAAAGGAAAAAGCACTGATAAACTAATATCAGAGTGGCTACGCGGCGCCGAACACGTAGCACGAAACAATGAATGGGACGACAATCAAAAGATACGTTTCTTTTCTGATCGATTGAAAGGCGAAGCCTTCGAATGGCATGAAAACTACGCTGAGGAAGAAGGAGATGATCTAAATTACCAGGATTGGAAAGAAGCACTAATAACAAGATTTCAAGACACCTACGACTTAGCTACGCTGGAGAAAAAACTTTCAAAATTAACTCAAAAACCGGAAGAAAACTGCAGAGCTTTTGTGTCAAGGTTAAATAATCTCTACGATACCATCGCTGGTAAAGAAGAAAGGGCTGACCATAACCAAACTATTATTGAAGGACAATTATTAAACAAAGTGAAAAAGATGAGGGATCACAGAAAAAGCAAAATCCTACTACAAGGATTACTACCAAAGTATAAAGCAGAACTTTATCTACGAATGCCAGAAAACACAGAAGACTTTGACGCATTATGTAAACAACTTTTCATTTCTGAAAAAATTCTACACACAAAAGAAGCTACAGACGACAAGGAGATGTCAGCCGTTATAGCAGAGATAACGCATCACGAAAAACAACAAGACGATAAAATCCAACTACTTGAGCAAAAATTATCAGATGCTCTGTCAGAATTAAAATGTACTAATACGAAACGTGGATCCTCACAGGAAAACGACGTTACCATAGCTGCAACTGACCAATACGAAAACAGAAGACCACGTCCAAGTGAACGTTACTCAAGATCACGTGATTCGCGAGTGCGATTTGCTGACAGTCATAACAGCCGAGAATCAAGTCGAGAAAGAAGTCTAAGTAGAAACAGAGACAACAGCCCCTACCGCAGAGATTACAATTCGTCAGGACGAAGAAATCATAATCCTTCAGGATACAGGCAAACCAGATTTCCATCTCACCAACGTCCCTCATATCGGAACGACTACCCCAACCGACAAGGAAACTACAGTGGACCAAACAACTACAGACAACAAGCACGTTATAACAGCAACCAACATCTACAGCAACAACAACAAACTAGCAACAACCCTCGAACCACTGGAAATCGAGAAATAACCTGCTACAAGTGTAACCGAAGAGGACATATTGCAAGAGAATGTTGGACAGATATGGCACGTACCAACAACCAAGGTCCTCGATAAACACCATAAAACCAATCAGTAACTCCCAACTAACATACAATTTAGGATCAGATGTAGAAGTAGAAATTCCAAAACTGATACGTATTCCCGTTAGAATTTTTAATAAGGAAATCATAGCTTTAATGGACACTGGCGCAGCCGCTAGCTTAGTATCCAGTAAAATATTGGATACTCTAGAGTGTAATGAGAACTTAAAACAAGTAGAAAATGCGAGTCCTCCTATTTTTAGAACGGTGTCGGGACAAGAACTTAAATCGATGGGGAAATTTGAATTTTCAGTTATTATCAACGATAATCATATTATTAACCATCACTTTTATGTTATGAAAAACTTAAATGAACAATGCATCTTAGGATTAGATTTCTTATCTAACAATAATGTGAAGATTAACACTAGAAATCGTCAAATATGTTATGATCACTTTGGAGTAGAACATAATTTTGGAAGTAATACCATGCCCATTTATAGCGTAACATTTAGCAAAGCAGGCATCCATATACCACTAATCCAAATTGATAGAGAAGACGAAGATCTTACACAACAAGATTATCGTAATTTAGAATCCTTCACTCAATTAGACTTTAATAATAAAACTAAGCAGATAGCTAAGATTGTTGAAAAAGAAGAACAAGCACTCAATGTATCAGACGACATACAAACTAAAATTGAAATTTTACTAAAGAAACACGAAGATCTTTTCGCAGACCAAGAATCCGACTTGGGTCTAGCTACACAAGTGAAACATCACATCAACATAGGCCATAACGCTCCCATTAATCAAAGACTGAGAAGAACACCCGAATCCCTAAAACTTGTTGTTAAGACTAAAATCGAGGTAATGCTAAGTAACAAAATAATAAGAGAAAGCCACAGTCCTTTTGCTGCAGCCATAGTAATGGTACCTAAAAAAGATGGAGAGATGCGAATGTGCATCGACTACAGAGCTTTGAACAAAATTACGGTTAAGGATAAGTACCCTCTACCTAGGATAGATGACACAATTGACGCGTTGTGCGGATCAGTTTATTTTTCTACATTGGACTTACTAAGCGGCTACTGGCAAATAGAAATAGAAGAAAGTGATAAACACAAAACAGCTTTCATTTGTGAATTTGGCCAATACGAATTTAATCGAATGCCATTTGGTTTAACAAATGCCCCCAGCACTTTTCAAAGAGCAATGAATAACATATTGAAAACGGTATTGTACAAATTCACATTGGTTTACCTAGATGACATCATAGTGTTCAGTAACTCAATTACTGATCATGTGAAACACTTGGAAGCAGTTTTTAGACTCCTTAAACAAGCGGGTTTAAAGTTGAAAAGGAAGAAGTGCGAATTTTTTAAAGAAGAATTAGATTATTTAGGATACATCGTATCCGGGAAAGGAATAACACCAAGTACAAAAAAGTTAGACGCGATTATTAAATATCCCGCTCCCAAAAACGTAAAAGAATTGAGCTCATTTTTAGGTCTAGCCAGCTACTACAGAAAATTCATTCGGGCTTTTGCTGATAAAGCCCATCCACTAACTGCGCTCACTAGAAAGTCAGCGGAATGGAAATGGGGGGAGGAACAAAGGGACGCCTTTGAATGTATTAAGAACTGTCTCATCACTAGACCTGTTCTAGGTTATCCGGATTTTTCTCGAGAATTTATCATCTACACGGATGCTTCAGGATATGGAATAGGAGCAGTCTTGGCTCAAATACAACCTCCACCTCAATCAGCGGATTTAGCGGAGTCCGACGGACAAGACCTTCGTAAATCAGACGACGTAGAAGTCGTCATAGCCTATACCTCTAAACATCTGAACGACCGCGAGGCCAAGTGGTCAACCACAGAGAAAGAGGCATACGCAATAATCCACGCCATCGACGTGTTTAGGACGTACCTATACGGGCGTAAGTTTACCGTATTTACAGATCATAGACCTTTAGAATGGTTAATGAGTAAGACAGAACCAGCAGGAAGATTAGCTCGATGGGCTCTTAAGATCCAAGAATTTGATATCATTATTGGGTACCGACCAGGAAAGTCACACCAAAATGCTGACACACTTAGTCGCACCCCAATAGTGCCGATAGCGAAAGTAGAAACAAGGTCAATAGGTACAAAAGAGAAACCAGAAGTAAAAAACGAAACCAAGGAAACTAGAACAAAACCAGTAATTTTTGAAACGGAAAGTAATCAGTCCAAGGACACGGAAAAATGGATAGAACTCCAACACAAAGATGAGTATTGCCGAACAATATTAAAAGAAATGGCCAAGGCCAATCCAAGTAAGGACGTTAAAAATAAATTGAAAATAAACGACAAAGGACTATTAGTAGATACCAGAAGAAGAATTGTAACGCCAGTAAGACTGGTACCACAAATTTAAAGGAAAATCACGATCACATATTGGCAGGACATTTAGGAGTAGGAAAAACGTTGGCTAGACTTCAAAGACAGTACACATGGCCATGCATGCGTACCTCCGTAATAGAATACGTTAAAAGTTGTTTGATGTGCAATAAAAGAAAAGCGGTAGGTGGAAGTAAAGCACCATTGCACCCTTTGCCTTTAGTTGAAGGAGTATGGGAAAGGATCGCTATGGATATAGTGGGCCCAATTCAAGAAAGCGCTAAGGGATACAGATATTAGTTATATCAGATTATGCCAGTAGGTTTGTTTTTACAGTTCCAATGAGAAATCAAACTGCCCAAACAATTGCGAAGATTTTAGTTAATAAAATATTTACTAAATATGGATCTCCAGAAGTAGTTCTAACAGACTAAGGTACTAACTTTCTATCCAGTCTGATACAAGAGGTGTGTAAACTATTCAAAGTCAAACAAATAAGGACTACGGCCTATCATCCACAAACTGATGGATTAGTTGAGAGGTTCAATCGAACTCTTTGTGACATGCTAGCTTGTTATGTCTCAGACCAACCTGCTAACTGGGACAAATACCTTCCGTTCGTTACTTTTGCTTACAACACAGCAAAACAAGCTTCAACTCAAGAAACACCATTCTTTCTATTCTTCGGACGAGAACCAATAATGCCCAATGATATCAAGATTAACAGAAGATACGAGACCTATGAAGATACTAGTATGGTGTATTCACAGCAATGGGAAAAAGCTCAAAAACTGGCAAGAGAACATCTCTTCAAATCCCAAACAAGACAGAAAAAATACTACGACGTAACCACGAAAACTATTAAATACAACATAGGTGACTACGTATTACTGAAGGCGCCACCAGCAGCAGGAAAATTCATAAATCGATGGAACGGACCATTTCAAATTTCGAGAAGCTTCTCAGATATCAACTACGAGATCCAGCACACTGAAAACAAAAAACTTAAATCTATCGTACATACCAATCGTGTCAAACTTTACATACCAAGAAAACAAGAAACAACTAAGGAAGAAGAAAGACTACAAAACCTACCAGAAAATGTTGAAGCCCAACGACAACCAACAATTCACCAACGCCGACCAGGCCGACCAAGGAAGCAGCAGCTGACACATCCAGTGAAGACGAACATCAAACCACGCAGGAACGAAGGAGAACCAAAAAACCCTAAAATACCTAACCTTTACCGTAACCAAAACCGAAACGATCCTATAACGAATCACCAATACCACTTAAGAAGACGATATCAAGGACCGGATTACTAAACATTTTCATTTTTCACAGATGCAGACATTACTCTTCCTTCTTTGCCTCCTTCATTTACTTAACCCTACTTACCCTATCTACGCATCCGTCTTTGATTGTAACAACATGAAAATACGAGGAATCCTAGACTTCGAATTGACTTACTACTGTGACAATGAAAAACCAGAAACACAACATTTACCAAGGATACCAACTACTTACACCTTAGTAACCAAGCAAAAACCAGCAGCCACTTGGAAAGGATGGACATGTCGACAGTGGACTAAAACAAAGAAAATAACCGGATCGTTCTGGATCGGATCCTTCGATACAGTTTACTCCCAAGAAACAATACTAATCACCCCTTTGGAGTGTTGGCGGATGGTCAACGATAAAAAATGTGGCGACAATAACATGCAAACCGGACCGACGGGACTCAGTTTCACAGCCACTCCTACAGGAGAAGGAAAATGGTACGCCATCAAGGAATACCAAACACTAAACTGTATAGCGGAACAGATCACGCTACGTCAGGAGAAACCAGACAGTCCAATCGAAAGCCCTTTCGGATTACTAAACACCACCCAACAGGAAGGACAATTCATCCAAAATCAAAATACGATCGTGTGGGGAGAAAGAACAACCAACAGTTCATACACTCAGACGTTACTAAAAGGGAAAGCATACCTGGAACTTCCTCGAGAACCGGAGTCGGATAACTCCAGCCGCCTTTATGACACCAGTCGGCAGATTGAAATATCTTTTCTTAACAAACCAGATAAGGATATCGTATCAGTAGGACATAAAGTGGTTGGAATCCCTCTAACGTACTTGACGTTTCCTGCAGAAACAACAAAAATTTTGTATGAAATGTTCAAGAACACAATCGCAACATGCCTTAAAAATACCAACCTTGCCACACCCGTGTGCGAAGACTACAGAGAGTTATACAAATCCAGACCACAACGTTCTCTTTTCAAGAAGTGCACTTTCTTTTCGACACCCAAGTTGAAGACGAAAAACTTGGGATTCGCCTCTACAGTATTTCATACGCCTGGGGAACTCTAAGATTGGCACATAGAAGACCAAAGATAATCAAGGAAGATGGAAAAATCGTACAAAAGGATGCAACAATATACATTACTTACGAATCCGGAAGCAGAAACCCTTTGACAACGTACAGTCAACTTTCAAAGGACGACCCTCTCCCATCAGGATCGAAATTTGAGTACATTGTCGACCAAACGATACGCGTACAAAATACTCATATCTGCATAACGGAGACAACACACGACTACGTATTTGCTGCAGCCTGTTCAGAGGAATCAACGAGGTGGATTTTAGAAAAAGAGAACAGCTATCTAATTTCCCAAGAATCAGAAATGTGTCTTACCGTAGGGGTCGACGAAACCTTAAAATTGGAAAAGTGTGCTTTGGAAGGAGATACCAGAAAAAACCAGCAGTGGTTTTTTCAAACAATAAATACCAATCCGGATGTTATAGAAAATTTTCCCGAAGTAACATTGCAGGATATTCAAGAAGTCCGATTAGAACAACGAAGAGCAATTACAACCACAATCAACTCACCCATATTTGGCGGTATCTTGAAAGCAAATCACGGCAGTGGAAACATCATCTGGGACATGATCGCCTGGGGATTGTTGAAAAATGGACAATATGCAAACGGGAAATGTGTCACACATCATGGGCTTGAAAAACAACTAACCATGGAAGATTGTGACGCAGATTGGACAAAATGTCAAGAAGAACTAAAAACATTTATCACAAGTAACGATCCCCTGGTTCAATCACAAGTATCCGTAGGAAACTGCAGTAAAGCAACTAACAAAGGCCAAGCTTTCGAGTATACGTCTGATTTCACCATCAGACCGTTCAACACTAATGCTTGCGTCAAGGCAAACACAACGATGCTTATTCTACAGGAATGCGCCAACACCAGTTCAATTTGGGGCACTTTCGAACACACAGGACAGCTCATGGCAACAGACAGAACTGGCCTACATTCACCGGCGTCAGACAGAATATGTCTCACACTAAAAGTAGGACGTCTGAGTTTAGGACATTGCCACGGTTCAAGTAGAAAACAACAGTTTAACTTCGAATATCGAAACCCGCACCAAATACGGACGCTTTCAGCAGCAGCCATTATAGCGCTTCACACTCAACAATCATTGGACGGAACACAACTCCCACTTATACCCCCTCTTCTCAAAAGAGAAAGTAAAGCAAACAACGAAAACTTAACCACGCCCACCACACAAAAATCTATCTCATCTACTTCCAGCACCACAACGACAGCGAAACCGACTACAAAATTAAGCACAACCACAATGAAAACAACAATAGCCACAACAGCCATGAAAACGACCGTTAAAAGCACACCACCGACAACTAGGCCTACAACAACTACTAAGCCAACGACTACCACAACTAAGCCTACGACTACGACAACCAAGCCTACAACTACAACAACAAAACCTACAACTACTACGCCTACAACTACAACAACAAAGTCTACGACTACAACTACTACGCCTACAACTACTATGCTTACAACTACAACAACAAAGTCTACAACTACTACGCCTACAACTACAACAACAAAGTCTACGACTACAACTACTACGCCTACAACTACAACAAATAAGCCTACAACTACAACCACCCTGCCTACAACTACAACTACCACAGCTACAACTACAACTACTGAGCCAACAACTACAACCACTAGGCCTACAAATCCGAGTACTGAACCTACATTGCCATCAACTACAACTGAAACCACGTCCACTGCACTACCATCAACGACAACTATGGCGACGACAACAACAACTGAAGTAATAAGCAATTCAACAAAAAATAACACAACAACTGAAAAAATAGAAGATCCTCCAGTTACGAAAAATCACACCGGTATGGAAGATGCAATAATGGAAATTATTGAGGACACTGAAAAAACATCTCTGCAAGAAATACCCGAGGCAGCATCTTTAACACTAGAACAAGTACCGGAGGTACCAACAAAAAACGAAACAGAAAGCGGTCAACCCCAAAATATAGAAGAATTCGGCGACAAAATTAAATTCGATATTTCAAAAATGCATGAGCAATAGAAAATAAGTATAAAAACAGAACACGAAAACAAACTTGCAAAAGAAATTCGCGACGTATATTGTCAACTATCAACGATAAAGAAAACTCAAGCGGTGATTTTAGCTCAAAGTAACGGAATTCTTGCTGCTTCAGCGCTCGGATTACCCATCTGTACGAGACTGCAAGGCTTCGGACAAGCGATGACGCTCCAACAATGTGAAACCAAACGGATTTTCATCTCCGCAAAAGAATCCAAATGTGGATTTCAACCATTCTTTACCTATGAAGATAAAAACTGCACAATTGGAGTAGATGGATGGTCCATACATCCATATTCCGATTGCTTTTGGAAAACTCATTTGGTAAATTTAAATGGATTCCATCACACCTGGGAACACAATTCAACAGATGGAGAATGGGTAAAACAAAAAGCAAGCATTCACATGCCGAACTTAGACCTTATCACAGAGTCCGAAGAGTTGCACCTGAATGATTTCGACTACAGTCTGAAAAGCCATCCAGCGCATGAAACAATGGAAATGGAACAATTAAATATCCTAAACGATCTAGTAGGCCTAATGCAGGAATCAAATTCAAAATCAATTTCTGACATAGTGATGTCAGAAAAACAGGATAATCAGACAGGAACCATGTTCTCATGGTTCGACACATTAAAAATTCTTATCCTATCTATCATAGGATTCATTGTATTCATCATATCCCTACGCATATTGATCATCTGTGACCCTTTTACAAGAATCATGGAAAAAATCCGACAAGCTAGAAGATTAAGACGATATGGAATAAATACGGAAGAAGCGCACGAATTAACTTCAATGATCCCAAATTCAAGCACTCCACCACCGGAAGAAATAATAGAGCAACCGTTCACTAGGATGACGGCTCCTACACCTCTTATCATAGAAAGACCCACACAATCACGCCCGGCTCAACCAAGCGCACCGAAACAACGTAATATTTATCCTGTCATGGAAGAAAACTGGGAATCCGATCAAGCTCGCAAATGCACAGGAAAACACACGACTTGCACTTACGTTGTGGGTTATGGAATGGTATGGGAAGACCTTTGCAGATGCTCAACAGAAGTTGAATCTAAAAACAACTAACATTAAAAAAAAAAAAAAAAAAACTCAAAGTATGAAAACTTCAAGTGAATTGTCTTTGTTACACGATTAGTGTTTAAACAGCCACCAAACACACAAGTGTTAAGTAAAAGTGGAAGTTTTAACGTAGCAAGCTAAAAAAAAAAAAAAAAAAAATGATGGAACAGAACAGTGAAGACGCAGTGCAACGTAATGAAGCAAGTGATAGTGAAAGTCAAACAGAAATAAACTACTTAGTGATCGAAAGCGAAAGTGAAACAGAAAGTGAAACACAACGAGATGGGCTCTTCGGGGATTATGGTTTTTACCCACCAACGTTCGAATTTAATCCAAATACTACACAAAAGGCAACACTATCTAAATGTAGTAACTGTGCGATGAAAACGCACCCAACTTTATCGGCAGCAAGAGCAGATGCCGTTCAGAAACGAACACAAGCCATCAAACGATTACGTGATCAAGAAATTTTCTTAGAAATGATAGACGCTCCAAGAGAAGAAATAAGAAGGTATATCATCCAGAAATTGGGCCCCGCTGCATGGGATTACCATCCGAAGGCAGAATTTCTAAACCAGAAATTTAACAACGAAACACTACTTCATACAAGCGTGAAAGCGGGAAAACTGGACATAACGGATTTACTGTTAGACTACGGAGCTGACCCAGATATAGAAGAGGATGGCCAGACCATCGCACATAGAGCGGCAGCAGAAAATAACAAGCTCTTGATCAGGATATTACGATATCACAAATACAAGTTTTCATCGTACAATAGCCTTGGAGAAACACCACTAATGGTCGCCATCGCCTACGGGCATGAAGAAGTGGCTAGTTATTTGTGGATAAGTTCCAACGTTGCACAAATGGCAAAGGACAACAGCACCGTCCTACATTATGCCGCCAAACATGGAAACAACACTCTCGCTAGGGCAGCATGTGAAAGGAAAATTCACATTAACATCAATCAAACGACTAAACCAGGAAACTATACGGCCCTACACCTAGCCACAATGTATAGGCAAGATCACATAGCAAATATCTTATTGGAACACGGAGCAGATCCAGACATAACGGATGTCAATGGAAATACCCTGCGGGATTACGCGTTTGATGAACATAGAAGAAACATATTCGAAGATTGGAAATGTATAAGAAGCCGCAAGAGAAAGCTTCTGACAATGAATAAAACTGAAGCAAAACAAAAAATTAAAAGAACCAACAAAAGTTTATTACCACTACTACAACAAAAACACTAAAATGAAAATATTACGACAACAAAATTGCATTCATTAGACAGAATCTTCGAATTCCTCCAGCAGGCATTCCGGTAAAAACACCGCAGACGGAGGAGTGGGATAGAAAATATCCTCGCCTGACTCCAACCACCACAACAACCTAGCGAGATGTTGAGGATAAAGATCGCGGTATCTCGCATATCCAGGATATCGGCTAAAAACAGATAATAACAAAACGTTAACAAAATCGGAAACCTAAAAAAAAGAAAGAAAAGGAAAACCAACTCACACGTAGTAATAATCACCGATCCAAACTCGCTGAAAGCCAAAATCGCAAGCAGAGGAAGGAGCACAGGGATTATTGAGTAGTGAAAACAACAGCAACTGCACTACCAATTCCTTGTCCTCGGGTCGAAATCGAGCAAAGAAACGAGACGGCGAAGAAAACAACAACACCCCCATCAGATGCAAAACATCATCAAAATTGCCCCGATGGCGCAACAAAAATTGTAAAGAGTCAACCTCCATTTTAAAACTCAAAACAAAAGACACGAAACGACAATGAACGACAGAAAACCAATAACCGACGTAAAAGAACGGCAAGAAAAAACTAAAAGAAGAGAAGAGAAGAAAAGCATACAAGAAAAAACGATTGAAATCTGCAGTAGCATTCCAGTAAAAAGGAACGTAGACCATCAATTATTAACTAACACTTTATTAGCATAAAAGACAATGAATAACGGTATAGAAAACATATCTTGTATTTTGTTCCTCATACTGTAGCCCAACAAACAAGAATAACGGTGAAGGAAAGAAAGTAGGTGACGGGTAAAAACAAGTTTTCACCTAACCATTGCCACGCCACATGCCGAAGGGAAGTAAGGAGAAAGAAGAAAATCAGAAGACAAAGAGAAAAATTGGGGGACCAGTTTCTTCTTGCCGAAGGGGGGAAGGAATGTAATAGACCGCAGCAACTCCTCCTAGCAACAGCAGCCCCACCCAGCAAGAAGGTCGTCACGAATGCAACCTTCCCTGCGGATAATAGTTAATGATAAAAGTAAAAGTTATTGTAAACCCCTCCCTTCTTAACCTTCAATCTTGTGGTATATAAGTGCATGGTTGTATCGTCTAGAGTAGAGTTAGTTTACTGGCAAATACACAGTCTAGAAACTATTACAAATTTTAATTGTTTCATATAATATTAGTAAAGTAAAATAAAGTAAATGTTTCTTAAAAGTACTCTTGAAACATTTCGCTTCTGTTTCTTCTGCAATAGAATCCTTGGAATACAATTTAGCAGCATACTTCATAAACAACTTAAAAACACCCTTCCCCTTCCATCTAGTACGCAACATAAAAGTAGCTAAGTAACCTGCAAACATTTTTTTGCACCTATTTGTGTTAGGCAGACTTTTCTTAGCTAAATTCCACAATCCTGAAAAAAAATTTAGTAATTAAGTATAAACATTATATAAAACTATTTTGCCATCTATTTGGTTTGTATACGCTCCAGTTTCAGAATCTTTTAAATTCAAACTATGGTTCACATTTAAATGAATATAGTCATTATGTTCCCTTAAATATATAATTAAAAAAACATTATTTAACTGATTACAAAAAATAACTTAATACATACTCTATCTTATCATAGGCTTTCCAAGCATCAGATATTATTATTGATCCAGGTAAAATCCATTCTTTTATTACTTCGAGCAATGTATTTGCGGACCTATCAGAAACTACAACGAGAAACTATTTTCCAGATCCCCTCTCCACTCCACCAAACACCCAAACTCCTTCTACCCTTTTCCCTCGAGAGTATTTTACTATGCAAAAATTCTATTAAAATCACTACAATAAACTAAAATATACAGTACCCACGCCAGGTATTGGATCACCTCGGTCCAAAAACGGCGTTTTAACCCGCGCGAGATAGGCCTAACGGTGTCTCGCGCGTGAATTTTTTTAAAATACTAAGATTGCTCGTACGAGGTTAGTTTTTTTTAATCGGAAAGATAAAGAATTAGTCTTTATCTTTCTGATTTTTAATTTGTAAAAAGTATAGTTGTTATATGGGAAAAAGGATCATTTTGAAATATTGGATCACCCCCGACATGTGTTGCATTCGTTGTCCCTACCCGCGGCTATGCCGTCGGATATGGGAGAGGGTCAAATGGTGAAAAAGGGACCCAAATTACAATCAAATTTCCCGACGGCATAGCCGCGGGTAGGGACAACGAATGCAGCACATGTCGGGGGTGATCCAATATTTCAAAATGATCCTTTTTCCCATACAACAACTATACTTTTTACAAATTAAAAATCAGAAAGATAAAGACTAGTTCTTTATCTTTCTGATAAAAAAAAATTAACCTCGTACGAGCAATCTTAGTATTTAAAAAAAATTCACGCGCGAGACACCGTTAGGCCTATCTCGCGCGGGTTAAAACGCCTTTTTTGGACCGAGGTGATCCAATACCTGGCGTGGGTACTGTATATATTAAATACTTTTGCCAAACTTTGATTCGTCAATTTCTTCAGCGATGCCGATACCACCAATCTTCTCTGAATTATTAATTACAATGTTTTCTGAAACTTCATGGCAAAAATTGTACCAGTCAATGGGTGTTCCATGAGCTTTAGCATAAAAATCAATAGTATAGTTTATAGTATAGTATAGTATAGTAAAGTATATTATGTGAAAGCAAAGTAATATATAACGTATTATTAATGCTTAGTATAAATGTAAATTATAGTATAGTATAATATATAAACTCATATACGAAAAATCCACATATCTAAATCCAAATCATTTTCCACATACTTTTGGGGCATTTCACTCCACCAATAATAAGTTAGTGTCAAGATTTCATAAACCGTTAAATAAGACTTATGAAATCACGAATTTCTTAAAATAGTGTATTTTTTACTACACATATTTGTTTTAATATTGCTACCATCAATTCCAATTCTATTGTTCCATTTGAATTGGCACCCGTCAATCCATACCTAATATACATAATTAAGTGATTATAGTTACCAATGTTAGTTGCCAAGAGCAATGTAGACAACAAGAAGAAACATTATTATCTATAAATCCGATTTCAACTAAGTATGTAAATCCATTGAATTCAGCACAGAACAAAGCATTGTGTAACGAAGCCATCAAAATATATATATCTTTGCAAGATACCCACAATATGATCTACTTGCTTATGCTTATCTTATTTTCAAATTATATTCTTATTCACTATTATAAACGTATTTGCTAGTTGCTTCATGTGCAACCATGTTGACCTAGATAAAATTCCATGTTCTGACTCAGGCGTGTGACGTACCGTCACGAACATCACGCCATACGCGATGATGCGACGTTTCGTTATGAATCCACTTTCTGAAAAGAGTCAGACAAGTACCAGCTTGCAAAGCCTTCAGTCGCCTTTAGCTTGAATTGTCACTCTTAAGCAGTAGACTTTTATCTTGATGTCTTGGCTTATTCATCTTAATCCATTAGTTATTCCTCCCAACTCATTTTGTTCTTCTTTCCTCTCCGAGCATCTCGAGTATTCGAATTATGTTCTCCACACGTATTCTAAATACGTGTCGGCAAGTAGTATTGTTTTCCGTTTTTCCCTATTATTCAATCACTCTTGTACGCCCGCATTACCACGGTAAGATCAAATTATTTTGTCTCGAATCTCACGCTCAGTTTCCCGATTGGACTCACGTCTATGTATCCTTACTCGTTTGTGAACCTTTGGCCTCAGCTTAATAATACATAATCATCATTGTGGGTAAATACGCCTATGAGTTTATTTACACAAAAAATTGTCTTAATTCGTAAAGCAATTCACTCGAGAGGGAGAATGATTTACATAAGGGTGGCAGCGAATTTTCGAACTCAACCACAATGATTGATGATGTTATTACTGGCAGCCATAAACTTTTGCGTTCCCCTATAAACAAACCTATTGTCCCCAAAACCACTGCTATCCCAGATAAATTTCAAGGAGGTAAAGCGTCAGAGGAAACAATTGAGGCTGTAAAAAAATCTGCGTCTAATACTCCTGCAGCTAGTCATTTCAGTCTCATAGAAGAAATGTAGGAGTATTAGTAGCCTGGTGGGACATGCAACATGTGCGCCACCAGTGGTCGAAAACTACAGCTATAGTCGTTCTACTATAATAAGTTTTCTATGGAATGAAAAAACAAAATTTGGGTCGCAGAAAACAACAAAATTTAGGGAATAAAAGTAGGGTAAAAAATAATTTGATTACAAAAAAATGAACTTGAGCTTATTCTTTTAACGGGGGAAAAAATTACAAGTTCGTGCGACTTTTTGTTTCAAAGATATGCACGAAAGAAAAAAGGGACATTTTTGGGGGGTACACTAACAAAAGTTATGGCGGCGCGAAACTGGGAAAAGGGGGAAATTTTGTACACCTGAACACACATATACCGTTCAGGATATAACACGCTCATAGATGCGCCACACATCAAATAATAGCAAACTCATCGATGGGTATGCTGATTTTTTTATTTTCCTATCTTTTACGCCTGAACCGTAAAGTTAAAAAAAGGGGGGCGTAGTGCCATAAGAAGCCATGTAAAAAGGACGAAAAACGACAAAGTGCACAATAATTTGGGTGGGTACTGTACATTCTCTCGTTTGCAATTACTTCCTTCTTTCTCTGGAAGCCCAATTACCCATTTTGACTCTTGGCGGGAATCTTTTGAGAGTATAGTAGATGGATCTGGATGGTCAAACAAAAAAATAATTCAGATGTTACATGCAAAATTTACTGATCGAGCATTTTCGGTTATCCAAGCCATTTTAAAAGAAAATCCAGACGACTATGCTTCCATTAAGGAATCCTTGCTTGATCACTTTCATGGTGATGAGAATGTTGATTTATATCTTAAAAAGTTTCATAAAGCAAAACGTAAGCCAGGAGAGAAAATTGTAGATTATGCCCATTGTTTGCAGGAAATTTTTAAACGTGCGTATCCCATGGGCTATGGCGAAAAGTCGTTTACGGTTATTTTGATACAAAAATTTATTGAGGGATTGGATTCTAAATTACAGTCGAAAATAAAACATAAAGAGTTTAAAGATTTCAATGACCTTGTAGCATCAACTCGCGTTTATGCCTTTCGATTAGAAGCATTAGAAACCGACCGCGATAAGAACGCGTTTATTAGGAAAATAGACGGGTCTTACGACTCTAAGGATGATGAATTAAAAGAAATTAAACAAATCTTAATTGATCAAAAAGAAATTGTAACTAATGCGGTAGCCAACATCCGCCTCGAAAATCGTTAGGTGGAAGAACCCAAAAACAAAAGCGATGAGATAAAAAATGTTCTTCATGAATTAACATGGGCCATGAAAAAACTGCAATTTGATACAAAAGATGGCGTTTCGTATACACCCAACGCATCATTTCGTTAACAAGTTTCGTTCCAAACCCCCACTTTTAATCGCGAAAACAATTAGAATTATTCTCGCTCACTTTTTGGTAGTAACGAGTCGTTACTACCAAAACGTGTCGTTACTAACGACAACACCACTCAGCACTTTTCTAGATTTCCGAATAGACCAAGAAATTTTACTTCGTCCTTTTCAAGTGATTTTGATTCAAGTGATTCCCCATACAGGCCCTCACAACCTTTGACGACTTGCATTTTTTTTGGATATTGTCACACTTGACTTGAAAACGTTTGTATTTTTCTTAACACAGAAAAAGAGAATCTTCGTGCGTTTGAGTGCGCGTTAGTGCGGTTTGTTGACGCAACATTCAACAACCAGCGGAGCCGCTCCAGCCGGTTGTACTCCAGCGACCGAGTGTTTTTCTTTTCAGTGCTTTCAGAAGTTTATCAGACTGGTGCTCGCCTAACTTTTTCACCATCCGTGAGCACCGTTTGGTTTGGAGACTATTACTTCAGTAAGAAAAATTTTTCTTTTTTACAATTTTCTTAATTTCTTTTAATTAAACTTTTCTTTTTTCCTTTTGTTTTAGTAAATATTCCGGTTATGCCAAATACCGCGAACTGTTTTCACTGACTCACTCGCGTCTTCTCTGGTGGTTGGAGTCAGATGAAGACATTTTTCGTCCCGACTCCGCACTCTTCAGAATTTTACACGGAGATAACGCAGGCTGAGATGGACAACCGACTCGCCACGCGTTCAACGTGGAACGACGTTTTAGCGTCGTTCGATATGGAAAACCCCGGGCAAGAAGATTTTCGTCTTTTACGGGATTTCTCACATAGTTTAACTTCTCTCCTCGACTACGTCGAGGATTAATTAAACGAAGAATAATGTAACTTCTTCTTTGGCGAATTTAAAAAAAATACACTTCTTTTTTTTTTAAATCTTGAATAGTCTTTTTCTTTTCTTCCACTAGTATCTCGTTACACATCTTGCGTTTGTAACTCATCCCTCCCGCGGTCTCCGGGTGGAGGGTTGTCGTACTGTTCATGTACGGCTAGTCGTACAGTAAGGGTGTACTGCTTGTAGGCTAGGGCGATTATCCCTAATGTGAGCAGTGAAATTGCCATTACCAATTCGTAAGGGTAACGTATGGAATATGCTTCTTTCTGTTTTCTAGTTTCAGCGATGAGATTATGAATCTGCTCTCCGGTCATTTCTGTTGAAAGGCTGGCTTGAGCATTGCGTTGTAACAGTTGACTGATGATGTCAACTGATGACGTGTTTTCTCGCGGCAGTTCCACAAAGGGATGTTTCTTGGTAGGCGTGATGTTTACATCTTGGGAGAAGATTTTTACCGAAGGTAGGACAACTGCTTGTAATTTCGGTGCCACTACGTTTCCTTCCATGCTAGCTGGGAATACCCATTCTTCTGTACGAGCGGTGCATCCCAAAGGTATTTCAAACATTCCTACTGGAGGCAATGTTGCTGTTCTTAGTGGTGGCTGCTCGCCACCAGGTGGACATGAAAACACAATTTCATGCGGCTTTGTTGCTGAATAAACCCATTGGTTTGTTCCAAGGTAAATTACTTCTGGGCCGCGCCATTCCATAAATTTCTTTTTGCGTTGTGTATTAATTCTTGGTGTATCATTCAGGAACACAGCTATTGCGCAGGATTTTCTAGCAGTTCTTTTACTGATGCCGGTGTGGAATTTACAAAGAGGGCGTCCTATCTTGCTACAATCTTGAACATCATCTTTAGAAAGTTCCAAAAATGTTTCGAGATCTGCTGACACGGCAAGGTAATCTGGTAAATTTCCGAACAAGACACCATGAGTTCCATTATCTGTTGCTCCTGGTAGGTTGATAATTTGAAAGAGCTTGTACTGATGGGAGTAATCAAAAATAGGAACATGTATGAAGAGGCGAAAGGAATTTTCCATGGCTGCAACTGAGACAGTAGACTCCCGGTAAGCGACCCAAAGTTCGTTGCTAGAAATAGACCATCCTCTTGGTAATTGATCATTGATGGTTTTGATGACTTTGTTGAATTTAGTTGGAGAGATGATTTGAGGGGCCAAATGCCCGTTGGCTAGGAGACTAAAACCGACGTCAAGGCTATCAGCCAGTTGTTGTAGCCACTGCAAGATCTGATTCATTGCTTCAAATGTTTCATCCAGTTGGAAAAAGTATTTGAAGTGGCTCAGTTCTAAGTCTTCCATGTCAGTTATTTTTTCCATTATGTTGATAGTGGCGTTTCTCAGTATTAAGTATTGGCCTCGTAGCTCTTTTATTAACTTTGCGTTTGTTCTTGTTTCCCACAGTGATTCATTTAAGACTGTTGCTTGCTTGTCGACAATGTGGATTATTTCTCGCTGATTTTGGGAGAGATTTTGAATTTCCAAATCTTTTTGTGTCGACACTCCAAAAAGCCATCTTGAATTTCTTCCATTTCTTCAGCTTCGGGGTGTTTCTCTAGGGTTCCCAGTGTCACTCCTTTTTCTAGCCACACTGTTTTTGGAGACAGGTTGGCGACTGGAATATCTTTCAAATCCGTTTGTACGAGCGCGTGACCGGTAGACAGACTTGATGTTGCTAACAGTGAAGCTGATGGTGTCACGATGCACGAACCTTCCATTCTGTGAGAGATAGATGTTGGAATTTGCTTTACCGTGTATGCTGGTATTTCTTGACTATCTTTTGAAATCAGCCGGCTTTCTTGTGACTGTTCTACTTGGAGAGCAGTGATTTCTGGAAGCGGTGATTTCCCTGACGTGAATGATGACTCTTCTAACTCGTAGTCAATGTGGATAGCTCGAAATTGTTGTGGGAAGTCATTTCCTAACAGTAGTTCAAAACCCGACATTGGCATAACTATTGCGTTACCTTTTATAGTTTTGCCTCTGTGGGTTACTACTATGTCTGCCGTACTCTGTGGTGACAGGGTTTGACCATTTACTAGACGGATCTTTGGTCCGACTAGAGGTTTTTTGACAAATTCCGTTTTCTCTAGTAATTCGGGTGAGATTACTGTGACTGCAGCTCCTGTATCAATCAGTGCTGTTGCAGTTATTTCTCCACACCTTACTGCTTCCTTAATTAGTCTTGCAGGATTCAAGTTGAACACGATCATTTCTGGGTCAGCCAATTTTTCTTCCAACGTATCTGGAACGGTTAGGTTGATGGAAAGATTTCCCTTTGAAGTCTCCCCTGCAGCTGCATCTTTAGGCGGACCCCTGTATTGTTCTGATTCGGAGTTCTTGAAGCAGTTGCGAGAAATGTGTCCTGACCTCTTACAAAAAAAACATTGTGGCCTTCCTGTTAGAGTGCGACCTTTTGGTTTAAAAGGTCCTTTTGAATTTACTTCTTAAGTCTCTTGAATTAATTCTCTCATCGTCTTCATCAAATCTGCTTGCTGGTCTGGGTAGACCACTGACAGGTTTGGTAACTGCTCCTGAGGCTTCTGCGGCTCAGCTGTCGTATCCTTCCATCCTCGTGTGTCTGACATGAGTGATGCTTCTGTATAGGATTTTGCTAGTGCCAAAAATTCTTCGCATGTCTTGGGCTTCAGCAAATTAATTTTTCTGAAAAGTGTTGGGCGAAGTCCTCTAAAAAGATGTTCCAATCGGTGCGTTTCTGACATATTCGGGTCAACCAGTCTGCAAAGATTGAGAATTTCGTAGTAGTACCTAATGGTTGGCTCGTCCACTCCTTGGGTCCTACTTCTGAGTCTGGTCTCTTAGAAAAGACCGTAATTATCTGGTTGAAATTCTTTCAAAAACACCGAACGTAGACCGGGTACTGCGGCCACAGCCACATTTCCTGCAGCAGCTGCCTGTGCTGCTGTGTCTTCCCAGTCATTCGGGAGTCTTGCGCACAGGAACCAATTTCTTGCAGTATCATCCAAGTACATACTGAAATTATTTCTTTTGTCAGCATTTCTCCAACCGTTGTGGGTAGAGATTGTTTCGTAGCGCTCTAACCATTGACGAGCGTCTTCCGTTGGACTCGCCCGAAAAACAGGTGGGCTTATAAATTTTCTAACAGCTGCCATAGCTGTACCTTGAAATTGCTGCTGATGTCTTGGAGGTACCAAAGGGTGTTGTCCTATCACAGGAACAACCTGATGTGTGGGCAGAATTAATTCTACTTCGGAGTCGGATCTTTAATCTGCTTCGGAGTCAGGTTGTAAATCTGCTTCGTAGTAAGATCTTGAATCTGACTGATTTTCAGGGTTTCTGAAATCGCTCTGTTTAAATTTTACTTCACCTGAGCTAACTAGATTTTCAATAGAAGTTGAGAATTCTGGATCTTGTGTCGGGCCTGTTGTTGCACTTTCACCACCTGACAATTCGGGTGATTGTTCTGGATGCAATCGTCTACTTGGATCGCGAGGGCAACTAGGTAATCTTGGATTAGATTTTTTCTGCATCGACTAATTTTTAGAGCAGCACAAAATTCGTTAACTACGGGTAACGAGCTGCATCTCCACAATTTGTCACACTTGACTTGAAAACGTTTGTATTTTTCTTAACACAGAAAAAGGGAATACAATGATTACATGAATAATGAATTGAATCCTTACTTTTACTAAGCGTCTAGTTAGGGGAAAAGAGAGCGACTAATAATGGTAAAACAGTGGGTTTTATACTAGCTTTGAAATTACGCCCTCTCCCTAAGGTTAATAGATTTTGCTGCACATTATAAAGCTATTCTGGAATTTCTACTTATTTAGGGAGTAATGTCTGATAACATAACAGATAGTAGAACATTCGTAACTATAGCTGTTGTGTCCCCGTCACAGTGTTGTCGAGCTGCCCGCCAGTCGGCGCAGAGTGCGTTCGAGGCGCCGGCATGTGAGGTCGACCGAGGGGAGTCTCGCTTACGCTTTCGTGTGTTAAGGACCTACGTCTCATGCGCGGCTTAAATACAATTGTGTTCGTATTTGCGAACTCACAGATACACAACATGGCGCAGTTGGACTTATCGTAACGCCCTTTACTTTCTCAGTGTTGTATTTTGTGGCTTATTTGGGGTATCGGTGTATACAGACCGTCAGTGCTCGCCCGCTCATCCCCTCTCCTCATCAGTGGCGTGGTGGCGGCCATCTTGGCGGTCCGTGTTCTCGATATCCATAGTTGTAACTGGTGAGTTACACTCATTTTCGTCGGTTAGTGTGTCCCAGTGTCTTGCGTGCATATTTCGTGGCTCAATTTCCCTATTTGAGTGGGAAAATTTTATGTCCGTGGTTGTCGCAACGTCCGAGGGTTCACTATTGCCGTGGTTGGCTGGGCTTCATTGGTGAACACGTGCAGTACCGACTTTCTCCAATCAGTGAGCATCGCGGCGAGTGTTGATATATATATGACCAGCCACCAGCATAACCTGCGCTCATCCAGTCGTAAACGGTCATCATTCATCCACCAAAGGCGCCCCGCTCTGAACAACCGGTCAGCATGGCGACGGTGGATGACGCAATGGACGCCGCCGCCGCTGCGGCAGCAGCTGTAGCGGCCACAAATTCCCGGATGGACGCCATGGAGCAAAATCAAATCACGATGACCACCCAGCTGGCCGGCATCGCTCAGCAGCTCCAGGTGTTGCTCGCTGGCGCCGGGGGCGCTGGTGGAAGTGGTAGCAGTGGTGGCGCTGGTGGTAGCAGCAGCAGCGGTGGCACGGGTGGTACCAGCAGCAGTGGTGGCGCAGGCGGTAGCAGCAGCAGCGGGGGCGGTAGCGGCCTCAGCGGTGGCGTTGGCGGAAGCGGAAGCAGTGGTGGCGTGGGTACTGTTCCACACCCAGCGGCTGTAACCACATCTCAGCGACGCCGTATTGATCCCTCGTGCCTGGACAAATTGCCTGGCGACGCTTCCCTTTCCCAGCTTCGTTCGTGGACAAATCGATGGAATGATTTCAGCCAATTGAACCAGCTCAGCGTGTACCCGGTTAACGAGCAGATGGCCGCCTTTCGGATGGTCCTGGACCCAGCAATGCACCAGGTCGTCGAGGTGGCGCTCGGCATATCTCCGACGTCAGTGGTGACCCCGGCCGACGTCCTCGACCAGATAAAGGATTATATCCGGTCAAAACGCAACATAGCTCTGGACAGAGTGGCCTTTGAGGAATGCAAACAAGGTACGACGGAAACCTTTGATGAATTTTACATTCGGCTCAAGAACCTCGCGGAAGCTGCCAACCTCTGTATCGCGTGCTCGGACGAGAGAATGGCAACGCGCATAATGGCAGGTATCCAGGACACTGAAACAAAGCGACGTCTGTTGGCCATCAGCCCGTTCCCTACGTCCCAGCAGACCATCAACATATGCCGTAGCGAGGAGTAGGCACGGGCGAATGAGAGGTCTTTGAGTGGCCCAGCGTCAGTAGCCAAGATACAACTCAAGCACCAACGGCAGTTTCGGCAATCAGAAGTCAACAAGTGTGGATCGTGCGGCCGCCCGACCCATCATTCGGATGAACCGTGCCCGGCAATCGGGAAGCAGTGCCACAATTGTGGAAATGAGAACCATTTTGCCCCATGTTGTCCAATGAGGTCAAGATCGAGCGCTGGTCACCGTGCGGGTGGAAGCGGCAGCAGTGGTGGCCCTGGTGGTAGCGGTAGCAGCGGTGGCACTGGCAGCAATCGTTCCCGCGTCAACATGAAGCGTGTGGTGGTTGGCAACGTAAGCACTTGCCGACGTCGGCGACCAGCACCTACCATTCCGATGCAAATTTGCGAGCCATCTGGCAAAGTGATAGCGACCATACAGGAAACGACGCCAGATAGTGGAGCAGAAGCTACCGTTGGTGGCATGGAGGTGCTGCACCAGTTGGGACTATCGGAGCATGACCTCTCACACTGCCCGTTCGATCTTGTGATGGCTGACAAATCGACCCCTCTTCTTGTAGTGGGTGAAAAGGAATTTTGCGTCAAGTACGAAGGAGGGACGGCAGCCGTAACTATTTTATTCAGCCCGGATGTAGAGGGACTTCTCGTAGCCTGGCATGATTGCAAGGCTTTGGGAATCCTTCACGAAGATTATCCGAAACCAGTCCGGAAGACGGCTACGGGTATTTCAATTAAATCCCTTGCGTCAACCGTTAAACCTGAAAACCCTTGTGGTTTTATAGGCCCCATCCCGTCGCACCCCACCTTAGACGATGTCAAGCGGATCGAGGAGGCCATTGCAGACGGTTACGCCGACGTGTTCGACCAATCGGGTGTTCTAAAGTGCATGGAAGGCCCAGAAATGACAATTGAACTCAAGGACGACGCCGAGCCGTACCACGTCAACGGGGCCCGACCAATACCTTTCGCCGATCGACCGGAAGTGAAGCGCTTGCTGGATGAATACGTGGGCAAAGGTATTATGATCCCGGTAACAGAGGCCTCAGAATGGGCGGCCTCCTTAGTAGTTACTCGTAAAGCGGACGGGTCCTTGCGTTTATGCGTAGATCACACCAAGCTGAATCGTCATGTCCGCCGACCAACGCACCCGACCCGCACGCCGCGGGACGCCGTCGCCGAAATCACTGGAGACGCAAGATTTTTCACAACTTTCGATGCAGCCAATGGGTATTTCCAGATTCCCCTTCACCCGTCATCCCAACATCTAACCATATTCATGACGCCATGGGGCAGATATAAATTCCTCAGGGTATCCATGGGGCTTTGCAGCTCCAGTGACGAGTATAACCGGCGCGCTGACGTCGCCTTCCAGAGCGTCCCTAATACCGTCAGGGTCGTCGACGACCTTCTCCGCTTTGATCCCGCGTTTCCGGAACACGTCGCTGGAGTCTGCGCCGTGTTGTCGGCCGCTAGGAAGGCCGGCATCACCTTCAGCCGAAAGAAATTCTGCTTTGCCAAGCAACAACTCCAGTGGGTCGGATACCAGATACGGCCAGGTGGCATCACGGTTGATCCTGGTAAGCTGCGGGCAATTTCTGATTTTCCCCGCCCAACTAACATCAACGAACTCCGTTCCTTCATGGGTCTAGTTGAACAGCTCGCCGGGTTCTCCACTTCGGTCGCCGCAGCCAAGGCGCCTCTCCGCCCCTTGTTGAGTGTCAGGACACCTTTCGAATGGACCAACGACCACGACACAGCTTTTGCCGCTGTCAAGCAGGCGCTGTTAGCGCCGCCCATCTTGGCCCAGTTTGATCCATCGCTGGAAACGTCTCTTCAGGTGGATGCATCGCGGAAACACGGCATGGGATACGCCCTCTTACAGCTACACGGGTCTATATGGAAACTGGTCGACGCCAACTCCCGATGGTGTACCGACACAGAGTCCCGCTACGCCATCGTGGAGCTGGAACTGGCTGCCGTCGAGTGGGCCATGAGGAAATGCAAATTATACCTACTCGGCCTGCCCATGTTTCGTCTGATCGTCGATCATCAGGCCCTTGTCACCATTCTAGATAAGTACACCCTGGATGCCGTGGAAAATCCAAAGTTGCAGCGCCTAAAGGAACGCCTCTCGCCTTTCGTGTTTACAACGGAGTGGCGCAAGGGCCGCGATCATGCAATTCCGGACGCTCTATCCCGCGCACCTGTGCACGACCCCGGTCCAGACGATGAAGCCGCCAACACAGACGTCCAGTCCTTCGCGCAACGAATCATCGTACGACAAGTCAACATTATGCAGCGGGAAGACGAGGAACCGGAGCCCATCGAAGACCCCCCACACTTACCAGATCCTCTACTAGATGACCTCAGGGCCGTAGCTTCAACGGACGCCGATTACTCAGCGCTCATCGCCGCAATTTCTGAGGGTTTCACCACCAAGAGGGAGCGTACAGCCCAATGCGTCCGGCAATATTGGAATATCCGGACGGAACTGTCCGTGGAGGATGGCCTCGTCTTGTTCGGTCGGTGGATCGTTATCCCTAAGCCAGCCCGCCGCGACTTACTATGGAAATTGCATGCGGCTCATCAAGGTATAGTGCGCATGAAGCGTCGCGCTCGACAAACCGTATTCTGGCCTGGGATTTCAAACGACATCACCATGTTAGTGGAAGGCTGCGATTCATGCCAACAGCGACTTCCAGCCCAACAACAGGAGCCTCTAATGCGGGACCCCCTACCCTCGCGTGTATTCGAGGATGTTTTGGTCGACCTTTTCCAGTCTGGTCCTCTTCATTTCCTCGTCTATTCGGACCGCCTGTCCGGATGGCCAATCGTGCACCAGTGGCGCCATGATCCGTCTGCTCGCGAAGTGACCCAAGCGATAATCGAAAATTTTGTGGATCTGGGTGTTCCGGTTCGCCTGCGGTCGGATAACGGCCCACAATTCGACTCTAATCTCTTTCAGTCGAAGCTACGTCAGTGGGGGGTTCAATGGGGGAATTCGACGCCCCATTATCCACAGAGCAACGGACACGCGGAGGCGGCGGTCGCCGCCATGAAGGAGCTCGTGACAAAAATTTCACCTAGCAGCGATCTGTCTTCCGACGAATTCTCTCGCGGGATGCTTGAATTCCGGAACACCCCAAGGGAGAACGGGGTGTCGCCAGCAGAAATGGTCTTCGGCCATCAGTTGAGGTCCATCATTCCGGCTCATCGGACGTCATACGCCGCACGATGGCAGGCCGTCATGGAAGGGAGGGACCGCCAGGCAGAAATCGACGCATCCGTCAAGTTCCGGTACGACAAACACGCACTCCCTCTGGCCCCACTTCTTTTGGGCACCCACGTACGGATTTGGAACCCCAAGCTGAAGCTGTGGGACAAGGTGGGAGTCATTGTCAGCGTCGGGCGCTATCGCTCCTACCGCGTCAAATTCGCAAGCGGGAGCGCCTTATGGCGGAACCGCCGTTTCTTACGCCCAATGATCGCCGCCACGCCAGCCAATGATGACGTAGCCGAGGATGAAGGCCATCGGGAGACAGGTGCCAGCACCGCGGATCGAGGTGGAAAGGAGAGTGACAGCGCATCCATCGAGCACGGGCGTCCCAGGAAAACCACCGACAGCGGCCAGCCCGCACCTCGGCGCAGCGGCCGAATTCCAAAGCGTAAAGTCACGTTTGATATGTAATTGTAATGCCCGACTTGCCCAAGTACCCTTCCCGCCTCATTACCATCCCCTGTATTAAGTGTGTTAAGCCGTTACTCACATTTTCTCAATGACATAACGTCTTGGGGAGAGTTGTTGTGTCCCCGTCACTGTGTTGTCGAGCTGCCCGCCAGTCGGCGCAGAGTGCGTTCGAGGCGCCGGCATGTGAGGTCGACCGAGGGGAGTCTCGCTTACGCTTTCGTGTGTTAAGGACCTACGTCTCATGCGCGGCTTAAATACAATTGTGTTCGTATTTGCGAACTCACAGATACACAACAATAGCGTTTGAGTTTGGCGCTTCTAGGAACAGATAGGGACATCTGCTGTTGTTCCCCCGCGACAATATTGAGACCACACTCAGTCTACTTGTCGCAAATTTCAACGCCAGAATCTGGAACAAGCACAACCCCCTATTTATTATTCTGGCCGCGAAATACGTCACAAATCTAATAATTGTCCTAAGATAAGAAAACCAAATAGACCTAACATTCCAGGCTCACCTCAACGCCAGGGAAACCACTAGGGATCAACTGTAGCATCGGGTCAGTTGGTATCAAGCCTCCTTTAAAATCCCGACAAGTCGCAAAATTAACAACTATTACAAATAAATTGACCCCAAGAATTCCATTAAAGATTTCCCAAATCCCTTTACAAGCATTATTTGATACAGGCGCGTCTAAAAGTATTATACACGAGAGATTTTTTAATAAGTTGCCCCCTAGAAGTCAAGTGATCTGCAGTCAGCTTGATTTGATTTATACGATATAGGGAAGAAAAAGTTCCCACACACACTGGGAAGAGTGACATTGCCCGTTCGATACGGAGAGTCAGTTTTAAGACAAGAATTTATTGTTACAAACGGTGTTACAGAAGACTGTATCCTTGGATGGGATGCAATCCAGAAACACGGATTTCAGATTGATGGAGAAGCCAAGAGCATTTATTTAGCAAGAGATGAGCAGGGCCCTTTAGCTATCTCTAGGGTACCAGACATTGCAATTACAACGGTAAAAAAGACGACACTATTTCGTCAGACGTCACTGGTAATTGCAGCGCAAATGAAAGGTTCATTCCGTATGTCCCCCCTCAAACAACATTTATATTTACCCCAGAAGAAAATTTGCTGGAAGGAATTTATATCGAAGAATTCATTGGAAAAGTATCAGGAGAAATGAGAGGAATGATAATATTATGGTCGAAAATAATTCATTTACTGAAGTCAACATACCAAGAAACACTAAGTTAGGAGTAATTCAAATAATTCGTCAAGAAATAGGGAAAGTCGCTTTAAACAAATCAGACCACAAACCTAACGAGAAATTTGAGCCTGTTGTAATTTCGGATGTCGACACGGAATTTCAAGTACCGCTCTCTAAATTATTAAATGGCTTACACGAATTGTTCGCTTCAAAAGATTCAGAATTAGGGAATACTAATCTCATTAAACACACAATTGATACACAAGGACGAGGCCCTCTTCAACAACGCCCATATAGAGTAAAAAAAAAATCAAATACAATTATTAAAATAAAATGCGTGAAGCGGATGTAATCCGATATTCACATTCACCATGGGCTTCACCCGTGGTGTTAGTAGAGAAAAAGAACGGCGAAATTAGATTTTGTGTCGATTACAGAAAATTAAATAGTATTACAAAAAAGGATTCTTTTCCAATGCCACGAATTGATGAAACTTTAGACAAATTATTCGGAAAGAAATTTTTCACAACTCTTGATTTAGCTTCTGGCTATTGGCAAATGCAAGTGGATGACTCAGCTATTGAAAAAACTGCATTTGTAGTAGAAAACAACCTTTATGAATTTAAAAGAATGGCATTTGGTCTGTGCAATGAACCGGCTACTTTTCAAAGACTAATGAATTATGTACTAAAAGACGTCTTAGGTAAAAAGCATTAGTACTTGGATGATGTCATCATCTTTTCTGACTCTTTTGAAGATCACTTACGTGATATTCGTGAAATTTTTGACTTATTAAAGGCTGCTAATTTAAAATTAAAGCTTGAGAAATGCCAGTTTATAAAACAATTGGTAATCTATCTCGGTCATGTTATTTCAACAGACGGTATTAAACACGACCCTCGAAAAATTGATAGGATAGTGAACTATAAAACACACATCTGTTGACGAAGTTCGGTCATTTCTTGGACTTGCTGGATATTACAGAAGATTTATTTAAGATTTTGGGTCAATTGCTAAACCACTGACTAGATTAACTCAAAGATCTCAGTAGAAAACCTTTTGCTTGGGGAACTGAGGAACAACTTGCTTTTGAGAAATTGCGTATTTCTCTAGTAACGCCCCCAGTTCTTGCTTACCCCAATTTAACTGAAAATGTTTTACTCTTTACTGATACATGTGATTATGGAATAGGATCTTTACTTTCTCAAATGCAGGATGGTCATTAACATCCAATTGCATATTCAAGTCGACAACTGACTAAAGCTGAATTAAAATATGGAACGACAGAAAAGGAAGCATTGACCGTAATTGATGCAATTAAACATTTCAGGCATTATCTATGAACCGTTCGAAATTATTAGTGACCATAGACCTTTGCAATGGTCGAAAAACCAAAAAGATAACAATGGAAGATTAGGAAGATGGGATATACTTTTAGCAGCGACCAATTATGAATTAAAATATAGGCCGGGTCGTATTCATCAAAATGCTGACTGTTTGTCACGCTTAAAAATTGCTAGTATTCAGCTAGCGTCAACCAATATCAAATTCATTTGCCAAAAGCAAATGGAAGGACGATCTTTGTCTTGCAATTAAAAAGTATTTAGAAAAAGGCGAACTCGAAGAAAAATTTTCCCACTGTAAGCCAGATTGGGTGACAGAAATTGAATACTTTGAAATTCTAGAAGGTACACTTTATCGCCCACACCTCATCAATTGCCCTGCCCAAAAAATAGCAAGCGGAACGAATTAAATCACCAATTAGTTTTGCCTTTGTCACCGTCACCGTCATCTTGTGCTAAAAGAATTACATGATGCACCGATAGGAGGACATTTAGCTTTTTATAAAACTTACTTGAAAAGGAAAAATCATTACTGTTGACCAACTATAAGAGCTGATATTAAAGAATAATACCGTGCTTGTGAAATCTGCATGGCCAACACCTCTTCAACATATAGAACACTTTTGCACCCGCACGAAATTGCGAAAGCTCCTTTTCAAGTAAAAGGAGTGGACTTTTTAGGTCCTATCCCTCCGATTTCCCCAAATTGTAACAGTTATATATTAGTAATTACTGATTATTTTAGCCGCTGGGTGGAAGCCGTTAATACTATATATATTATACATAGTATTCTATTACTCTAGTATATATATATATACTTTCTATTACATATATAGTATTCTTTTACTCTGGTAAAACTGTAGGAAAAAAAAACAAAGGGTTGCTAAGAATTCGGCAACTCTGGTTGATGCCGCAAAAAAGGAATTTCCATATTTTCGTTTTTTAACCTACTCTAAAATCGTTGAATTAAAAGAAAAAAATCTGAAAATTAGGCTGCAGGTAGAACTAACGTAGCTCTTTTTTTAAGCCCTTTTGCGTCTTCGTAGCCCTAACTGTTGGTTAAAAAAAAAAAGCCAAAGTGACCTTATTTGCATAAGGTCCTCTCGGCTTTCTAAAGACTTTTTCATCGAATTTTCACCCATCCTTCCCATTAAAATAAACTTCTTGAAAAAATTTGGAACGTTTTCACTATTTATGAGAACGTACACAAAAAAAATTGTACCATTTGGGTGAAAATTGTGGCACTGAGAGAACCGCAAAAACGGCGTTTTTGCATAAGGTTCTCTCAGGCTTCCAAAGACTTTTGGTAGGTACTGTACCTTACTTAACTATACTATACTATTAGTAATTATAACTAAATGTTCATCGAACTCAAATAGAAATACACTTAACTAAAATGTATTTTTTATACTAAGTATCGTTGAATAGTAAAGTAAATAAACAATTTACTTCATTTAACTAAACTATTAACTAATTAAATTTCACTACATGAAATACGACAATCTTACCTAAGCTAGATTTGAACCATAACCCTTATTATTAACAATCCAGGGTCGAATTCCGAACTTTTTTTAAGACTTGACTTGAACTTGACTTGAAACAGTCTTAGTTAAGTACGACTTAAGTCAAGTATTGGGCTGAAGTTCGAAACTTTAATTTTCAAGTTGAAGTGTGATTCCGAACAAAAAAAGCTCACTTTATTTCCTATACTTAACTAAGATTATTTACTCGACTTAGGAAATTCACTTGACTTGAAATTGGCAACTGAGCCAACGAGAGAAGGCCTACTGAAAATATTTCTTAATTTAGCAGCAGACGCTTTTTCATTTTATTACAGAGTGAAAAGAACTAAAACGAGTAAACAAGAATTGAGCCGTCGATCGTGTAGTGGTTTTAAGTTTCATTTGTGCTTTTCAACTTGTGCAATGAGTCTTCCAAAAGGTACAAAAAGATCAAGAGATGTGTGGCTTGAAAAGGAAACTTACACGATGCTGGAAACTTTTATTATATACAAGGTACCGTGTGAATCATGTCATTTGAACTAAAGAATGACTTTAATTTTGATTTTATTATCACATCACATCACGTATGCTTTTTCGTGCAATATTGGACGTTGAATCCGAATATGAGTTCCGTCAATGGATCCAATGATGCCTGGAATACGGGCTATTTCTGCAAAATCGCGTTTCAGCTATATATTTAACAAAATTTTACTAACATATAAACTTATAAATTTAGAATGTTTTCTCATGTCATTTAGGTTATCGGGGAATCGAATATGATTCAGTGATATAAGGCATAAGGCTAGGGATACTGCAGAAATGGACCGTGAAACAGACGATTGGCTGTATCGAAGAACATTTCCTATTACATTTTGGGATGTTCCAGTTGCATAGAATTGTAATGCAATCAGTACCATGTCAAGTGGAAGTAAATTCCTCTTTGCTGCTGTCTCTCGTTTTGGTAAAATGTCTGTTACCAGTGCTATTAAATATAACAGTTATGGTAGGAATATTCAATATACAACAATTTATGTTCAATTTAAACCTGTTAAATATTCTATGGAAGGTCGATCGAATCTAAATGTCCTCATTAACTTTTCCGCGGAGAAATAACTTAAAACATCTTTCCGTGTTTGGTAAGATGGGATAAGACGACGTTTTCTTGCACTGCGTTCATCGGCTCGTTCTGAATTAGCATAGCACTTTCTGTTGAGAAATCGTCAACATTGTCTGTTAAATTATCTAGATCTTCTAAAAACTCATCAATTACGTCAGTATGATCCGCCATTGTGTAAACAAAAACAATAACACTGTCCATTTCCCACACAACTTAGGCAAACTTGAGCCTTAAGTCAGTTTCAAGGCACCTAGGAAGGTACCGTGAGATTTCGGAGACTTAACTAAGTTTGGGGACTCGACTTTTGCGTTTTCAAGTACAAGTTTTTAACTTGACTTGAGATTTTTGTGTGCTCGGAATCCTACTTGGATGAAATTCTGAAAAAATTTTCAAGTCAAGTCGGAAAACCACCTAAGTCAAGTCCAAGTCAAGTAAAAAAGGACGTTCAGAATTCGACCCCAGTACTATTCCACTGAGATACCTAATCTTTACCAACGTATGCTCACAAACTTAAGATACAGATATGTCCTGTTTTTTCCCAATGTAACAGAAAAAGAGTTGTCTAAAGAAATTTGTTTTTAAAATTTTTTATTGATAATAGACATAACATGGATGCTTCATTAAACAATTGATTTCATCACGCTTGGTTCGAGGAGTTTTCAGTTCAGGATGGTATTGCCCAAGTGAGAGGTGTCCAGTAATAAAATACCCATTTGTAATAATTAGCAATAAGGAGTTTTAGGAGCAGTAGTGAAGTTCATTCTAAATTGTACATTTCACAATTGTTTATTTTACCAAATTTCATTTATAATATTAGTTTATTATTAATTTTATTTTTATAGATAAAAATTTAAATTGAACAATTTTAAATTGTTGAAAAAAGGTTGAGAGTTTTTGCCAATCGCGAAGGTAGGATAATTTAGAATTTAATGAAGACAAGCCGCAATTTAATTCGAAATTTCTTCCAGTTGTTCTAAATTTGTCATCTCAAAAATTATGTTATGATCCTATTCTGGAGTTTCATAGAAAAGAAGAAGAAAACAACGAGAGCGAGACGATGGCGGCTCCCAGGAAGCCGACGACGAAGCGGCATTGAGAAGAGAGAAGAAGAAAAAAGGAAAAAGAGAGGGGCATTAGACCGACGAGCGGAGAGAGGAACTGTTGAACGTATTGGGCTATCCAGAAAAAGCGCGTGAATTGTTATTGTCTTTTGAGAGAGTATTTTAACGAGTCTTTTTGATTCCTGTTGATTGAATCAAGTAGTGGCCTTAGAAGTCATCTGAAAAAACGAAGGTACTGGGTATACAATTTACTGGTTATGGCTGTCCCGTTGTCTCGGAAATTCATGTGTCTATACGTGAGGCGAGGTAGAAGTGACGTAGTCATAACATTTTGGGTCAGAAGTGGGATACAGAGGCCTTAGAAAGGTCGAGCTTTGTCTCGGCTGCCCTAACCTTGACTCCAGCTATTAAAAAATAAACATGTGATGATGTGATGATTTGAGAATATGTGATGAACCGATGGCGTGTGACGATTATCTTGGTAATATTTGACGATTAAGTGATAAATGATCTAAAGAGATGTGATCAATAAAAAAAATGTGATGATGTGATGAAATGAAAATATGTGATGGAAGGGTAGAAGTCATGGTCTGAGATGATACGAGACGAAGTAGTGAAATGTGAAGCTAGGGGACGGCATAGGATGCAATAATTTTATCTTTTTCGTAACAAAGTGAGGTGTGTTTGAGAAAGATGACAGGACAGGAAGGTGAGGCGAGAGAGTACAACACCAGATGGGCCATGAGGGAGAAGATCCTCTGATCCAGGAGGAACGAGAAGATAGAGGGCAGCCAAGTCCCGCTCTTTCGCCACTGATTCAAAATATCAGGGCCGTCATGCTGCTCCTCACGAACCTATTAGCTGGGCAGCAAGAACAACAAGTGGCTCAACGGCAGCTGCAGATGATGCAAACGGAAGCCCTCTCAACTGCTTTGCGTAATTTGGCGCAAAGAGAGGCAATGCCGGGGGTCCAACAGAAAATTGCCGGCCTTCAGTGCGAATGAAGAAGAGAAAGTGGACGACTGGATTCACCCGATAAATGCGGAGGCACGAGCGGGGGCGTGGAATGATGGTATTAAGTTAAACATGGCAAAGGCCGCACTAAGAGGAGAAGCAGCGCGGTGGAGGCCAAATGGATTCGTGGAGAACGAGTGGGAGACCTGGTCACGGGCGTTAGCGGAGGCGTTCCGGAAGCAATATACCTTACAAGAATGGTTCCAGCTAGTCAAGGAAAGGCAACAAGAAATCGGTGAATCTGCCGCTCGGTACGCACTAGAAAAATCGAAATTACTTCGGTATTGTTCAGAACCCTTTTCAGAAAAGAAATTCGTGATATACCTAATACAAGGGATACGAAATAGGCAATTTAGTCCTGGATTAATTCAAAATCCACCACAAACAATTCAAGAGTTTGTGGCTACCTACGGAAAACTGGAAAAACCGTATTTTGCACCGCCTTTGTGGGATCTTTGCCTCACCGTGTATGATGGTTTTCCTTTAAGAAAACAAGCTACGTAAGGAATAGTTTTCAGTATAGCCAAAACATTTTATAAATTTACCAAACACAAAATGAATGCTACACACTAATTATTTGGTTTTGATGTTGACATCGGATATTTTTAATCTATCTAACCAAAGTGCTCTTTTTTTATGAAGAAGAATTGAATCAAGTGGATCCCCTTTGTCAGCCGAGGGAGGAATCTGAAAGAAACGTACTTCCCCAACTGACTTGTATCCAATTCTATTATTTGGACACCCTTCGCAAACGCACTTCACATAGTACTTTGACATATTAGTGAGGGCCCTCTACAAAAAATTAAGTTAAGATAACTTCAATTAGACTTACGGTAAAACATTGACACACTAAATGTTACCTGAATAATGTAGTTTGTCACTGTGTAATCCAATTTCTCCAAACAGTATCCCTTGTTGAGATGATTTCCCTTTCGAAAATATTTCCATAAGAACACTGCAGGAAAAACGGTGTGGTTTTGTTAAAATGGCGGATCTCAACGTTGCCGTACAGGAATCCTGCTATCTGCAATGTGCAAGAGGTCTATTAGTAATTATTCGCTAGTTCCAAGGCTTCGTGCCACTGTTGAGTGTAAAAATTGTTTTTGTCTTCTAAAAGACGATTTCTCATTAACGGTCTCAGTACAGTTGGCTCGAAAGCATCTCGCCCCTTTAGAAGATAGAATAGGGTTTCACTAGTGCTGGAGTGAGGCGTCTGGCTATAGGATGCAACAGCATAGTCTAAGTGCTCATCCCACACGGATGGATTGTGAGTGACATGGGCGGTTAACATATCTCCTAGTGTTCTGTTAAATCTTTATACAGCTCCATCACTTTGTGGTTGATAGGCCGTAGTTTTCAATTCTTTTACACCTAACTTCTTGCACAACTCGGTCATTTCCAATGACTGGAAATTGGATCGTCTATTCATTAGGATTTGAGAGGGCAACCCTTCGGTATTGACAATGTGTTAAGATTATAATTATTATAAACTTACAGCTTATTGTTTGTGCTGAAATTTCTTTCAGTGCTAGTGCTATTACATATCTAGTCGTATGCTCACTTATTATAAGAATGTTTTTATTCTTTTTGTTACTTTTCAGGCCAACAATATCCATAGCCAGCCTTTGCCAAACTTAGTCGGTAATAGAAATTGGATGGAGTGCAGCTTTGCATACGCTAGAGGCTTTCTTCTTTGCATAATTTAAACAGGTAAGTATGTGTGTTTTTATGTCACTAGCCCTTCTTTGTCAAACGTACTTATGGTTGAGAATAAAAAATGTATCCATTGTGATGCATAGGGTTGCTTTATTTAACACACAATAAACAGTGTTAATTAACATTAATTTTACCAGAAGCAGTACAATAGACAAGCACTTTTATAGTGCAACTGAGAAAGTTTCAGGTACTCTTAAATATCTGTGGAATACTTATTTCAGGTTTAGATGACGAACACTCTTGAGAACAAGACTGGTCTAAGGTTTACATAAAGAGAGAGCTTGATTTAAACAAGGTGGGTACAAGAAGACTAAGGAAAGGCCATGCTAAACAGCATCTTCGGTTTCGCTAGGTTTTGGCAACAGCAGATTTCTGTTTTGTTGCATTCCCTAGTTTCAACACTTATCAGTAATGTTAACTATCGTTATTGAATTCCTAAAGGACCTGCTAATTGGTGGTAATGAGTTCCATTTTTTGCTGTCGTAGCGTAAAAATTATGAAAAAATATTCATAAATAAAAAACTTGGGACAAAACGTTTTTTTATAGTTTTTGCGCTCTATAGATATACTCGACCCCATTGACAAAAGTAAAAAATATAATCCCTTTTTTTAACGTAATAATTTTGCAAAAATGAATAGATCTTATCAAGAGCTATCCATTCCTGTATTTTTTTTTTTCAAATATAGAGCTTATAATTTACCGATTATAATTCATTTAGTTTCACGATCTGTCAAACCACACCGACAAAAATATCCAATCGGTTTAGTACTCGGTTAGGTATTTTTTTAAGCAAAATTTTAACGGAAGTGGATAGCCCCTATCATCGGCTATCCATTACTGTAAAAAAAATATATTTAGACCTAATATTTTTACCTATGAAGCTATTTTAATTTTGTGTACTGGGATAGAGGGATTACCCGAGACACGTTGAACCCCACCGACAACGACGCACCACATCGGGGTTTTGTGTAGAGGTTGCGCTAGTATAGTGAATTGAGCTGCCTATCTCTTGCTGCAAATTGAGGCCAGGGACCTGAACCCTACCAGGAGTTGTCGTCATGGTTTTCCTGACAGGGTTCAGGTCCCTGAACGAGATGGAGTTGATATTAGACGAAAGTTCGCTTATAGACCTGTTTCGGATGCTGAGTTGCCAAGTTTCATCAGTTTTATTATGGGGCACATTTTTGTAAAAGATTTTGTTATTTAACCTAATTAAAGTAAATGTAAAATTTTAAAAACCACTGTTCCTCCTATTGGGCTGAGAGGACTGACATCACCGATGCATTTTGAGAAATGGCAACGCAGCATCCGACACAGGTCTTCTTAATTTTATAGTTAAAAAATCCTTTTTGACAAATTTTTTATTCTTATTTCCTTTCATTTTAGCATTATTTGGTGCCTCAGACGGGTCATAAAAAATATAGTATTAATGGATACCATATTTCATTATATGCTAACTGTGGTCTGATACTGTTGCTGGGACACCATAATAGTTGGCTCTTAATTAGTAAGCATCATCTAGACGATAACTGTTAGCTAGATTATAAGTGTACGCGGCTCTATAGGAATAAGTACCGGTGCAGCTTTGCCATAAGCATCACCTTAGATGTGCGCGACCAACCTGGCGAAATAGGTTAAGCAGTGTTTCCACGTTGTAAGCTTTTGCTAAATTTTTAAGCTTTTACGATCATTCCGACATAACACAATGCAGTCTGTCGGATGTCCGGATGTTGAGTACATCTTTTTGATATCCGCCGGACAGCCCGATATCCGATTTGGATGTTCTATGGATGTATTTTTTTTGTGTTGACCGCCCTCAACAGCGCCGTCGGACATTCTAAGGATATCCGAACGGGCTTTCATTTGGCTATAAATATGACATATATGGACCTCTAATCTTTAAAAAACATTAGGCTATATCTGGATTCGAATTCGGGTCTCCCGCAGCACAGTCGAATATTTTTCCACTGTGCCAATAGATAAATATACTATTCATCATTTTCGAATAATCGAATCCAATTGTTGTAAAACACTTGATTTTTTTCGATAACAAATCACCAACAGGATTTTTAAGAAGTCAAGATGATGTCGAACTTAGGTTAAACCAGAAGTGTATAAATTGCAATTATACGATTTATGCTAAATATTTTTGAAATTTTAAAATTCAGCATGATTTATTCTGTTTGAAGTAGTTTTTTATTATTTTTAATTAAAATCCTATCATAAGTATACTTGCTTCGAATATTATTAAATGCCGAATAATATATATTTTCTGTAAGTTAATTTCCAATGGCTTGGTTCCCGTAAGCTAAACGGCAAACCTGTGCAAACAAACTCACGACTTACATATATTTTATTCATTTTTTTGTAATAAATTTAAAAATAAACCACCCGGCAAATAGATAACTACTCCTTTATTTTTTAAATTTTTTGTATTGAATGCTGGACTTAAAATAAAAATACTTTCAAGGGAAAAATTTTAACATGGTTAAGTTCTCCCCTTTTGGAAACAAATAAATTTGACAATTAATAATGAAACCTAGCGATCGGCCCCAATTAGCTCTAATCGAGTTAACCGCCCCGCACCGATAAAGTGAATTCGGGGCTGAATTGAGGTGCCACTTTTTCAACCGGGGCGGTGCGGGGAAAAATTTAAGGTCAACCCGTTGCCCCGACGCAATTTTTAAAAAATACCGTTCTTTCGGTTTCAGAGTAAAAATCGGGGCAGGCGGGTAGATCCAGCTATTATCGGGGTTGTTATCGGATCGATCGGGTGAAATATTCAATCGATTAAATTTTGCATCGATGAATCGATTGATTGCAATCGGGGTAGCATCCCTGATTAAGTACCTCGAGTAAACCCCAATTGAATTCGGGGAGAAGAATTTTCCACCCTGAGCCATGCCTCGATGGCCCGAAATGAGAAACCTGATTGGCAAAAAAGGCCCTGATTCGGACATCCGACGGCAGAAATGTGCTATATGGGTTGTAAGCTTCAGCTTTTTGTAACTTTTTTTAATATTGTGTAAGTTTTTTCAGCAAAATGGAACCAGATGCATAGATTATATGGTCAAACTACTCCTGTACGCACGACGTCACTTTACGCGAACCTCGCTCCCTCCAACAATGCTGCCCCAAGCGGATTTTAACTGGGATAGGATGGATAAAGGATACTAAGGATGGCGTTTTGCATTGCGGTTGGTGCAGCACTGTCGGAGGGATCAAGCCATCGTGAGCGTTAAAAAATCCGATTCACGAAATGTGACGTGGGCAGGGTTTATTTACAGGCGTTTAACATGGAGTACTTTAACCATCTAATCTATGACTGTGATGGAACACTTAATCTTTTTGGCTAATTTTGGGGCTGCACATTGCTGTCTTCTGCAGGTGGTCTGGTAACTTTTGTATTATAAAGTGGGACAAGTGGTCTAAGCCAATAGCAGAAACAAATTAGCAGACAAACTTTAGATTTTAAAACTCAATACTCATACACCATAGAAGAAGATCCAAATTTCGAATGCGTGTATTCATATCCACATGCGTATGTTTATACGAAATTTCATTAATCTTATTGATTGGATGTGTGGAGTTCTACTTAGCCGGGGGGTAGGGGAGTCTACCGATGATACAGTCTACACTTTTTTCCAGATATTTAATACCTAGGGCAAAAAAAAAAGGTCTGGACTGACATTACCCAACCCCCTTTATGATGATTTTGCGCCAAAACCGCCCTACCTCTCCTTAAAAAGGTAAACTATTAATATTTTCTACCCACAGATGGCTTTTTCAAAATAAATCGGTGTTCACCTTTTTGTGCAGGATACTGTACAAGCACTTGATGAAGGTTGGTAAGAATCTTCTCTTCCGTTTCACCCGTAACAAGGAAATCATCAAAGTAGATGAGCACGACGGGCATTTCCCCAAACAAGTCATTCATCGTCTGAAGATAAATTTCAGAAGCCGATTTTAACCCGAATGGCAGTCTGAGGAAGCGATAGTAGCCTTTTGGAATTGCCATCGTACACAGATAGGACGCTGTATTAGACAAAGGAATCTGGTAAAAACCAGATGCAGCATCAAGGCTACAAAAATATCGGGCTTTACCCAGCTTGCTGAAGAGCTGCTCAATGGTGGGAACGGCAAAATGTTGGCGTTGAATGGCTTTATTCAGTTCAAACGGGTCCAGACCAATTCGGACATCACCGTCAGGCTTTCCGACCACCATCATGCGGCTGACCCACTCAGTTGGCTCTTGCACAGGTGCGAGGATGTTTTCCTTGACCATTTCGTCCAACTTCTTAAAGACGCGATCCTCCAGCCGGAACGGAAGTCGGCTGGCTGCATACACAACAGGATCCACACGATTAGCACCTGACAGTAACCGAATGTCATTTTCTACAGGCAATTTACCCAATCCCATGAAGACGTCCATGAACTCCATGACGATTGGCGGCCACAGAGTTTTAACTGGCGACTGTACAGCGTCAACTCGCCGAATAAGGTTCAGCTTCTCGCAAGATGGGAGCCCAAGAAGGGGTGGCTGACCAGACTCATCAACCACTACGAAGTCAATAATGAACACAGCGCCTCTATGAACCACTTTGGCTGTGTGCAACCCCAGCACTCGTATGAGGCCATCTTGTGCGCGATAGCTGATAACAATAGGCCCAGGGCAAAGACGGCGGCACGTTTGGGGCAGCAGAGCAAACGTCTCATACGGTAGTATGTTACAGGTAGCTCCAGAATCAAGCTTGACGTCAACACTATCGCCATCTACTGGCACCTGCTGGCACCACTCGGAACCACTGCTAGACGTCGTTAGCGCATGCGAGACGTAATAATCTTCTTCAACTGACAGCGGGAGAGTCATCACCGTACCGCCACTCTCGACGTCACCGACCCATTGCATCTCACCCTCAACAACATGAACTTTTGCCATGGAGTTTGGCGCTTGACTTGACGACACCTGGCGGATGTTTGAGGAGCTAGGACAACAACTAGACACATGGCCGATGACACCGCAAGTAAAACACCGGACATTCGAAACACGAAACTGATTTTTTCTATGGTGACGACTGCACTTGTTGCATCTGAAATGCTGCTGGTCATCTACTGTATTGGTCGGTGGGGTTGAATGTTGATTTGTCACCGGCTGATGATCAGGCAGGGCTCTGGATATTAACTGAGACAATTCTCGCAAACCTCCTATTAACGCGCCGACTCTGAATGGCGTGAGCAGCATCTGTTGTCGACGTTGTGTTGGTTTGGCTAAGCTGGGCTTTGGACGATTCACACGCACGCACCATTTCACACGAGGCTTCCAACAACAAATTTTTTTCGAACAACAGTTTCTCACGGACCAGGGGATCAGCCACACCTAACACTATCTGAACTCGTAAGACCGAATCAACACCCGTTCCATAGCCGCAGGTTTTAACCAGACTGCGGAGATCAATTAACCACGAATCAAGGGTTTCACCAGGCATCTGATGACGACGAAGGAATTTAAAACGTTCAAAAACCTCACTACGTCGGGGCTCAAAGTGGGCAGTCAATTTTTCTAACACTGGTTAAATTTTACGGGCATCGCTGGCCGGAGTGAACACAAAAATGTCATAAATTTTTAAGCCCTCACTGCCAAGAAGAGTGATAAGGGCGCCCACCATCTGTTCTTCATCCACGTTGAGCCCGCTGCGTGTGACCCCCATGTACCACGTGAACTATCTACGCCAAATTCCCCACTGGGCTGCCAAATCCCATAATTACATAATTTAAAACAATTATACATTCGCTAGAGTTTAACCATAGAATTCAATCGCACCAATCCAGTGCTATACTAATAAGCTACCCAACACTGCAGTCGTATTCAATATTGCAGATTTTATAAACCATTTAATACATAATACCATTTAAGACGGCAACATACCTTACTACGTTTCTCAACATTGTGATTCTAAAATAACTATTATTCTGTCAATCAGTAGAATACAAAACAGTTAAGTATATTTGTGTCGTTAAGTAGTTGAGTTAAGTAATAACAAAGTTACTTTGGTCGGGTAAAAAAGACTTTATCCAAACCTTGTTTTTGACTAATCTTGTATTTAGGTTTTCGAAGCAGTAGCAGTAGCGAGCGCCAGATGGTGTAGTCGTATCCCTTGTTTTTCCTCTGATTAGTTGTTGCCAGGTAACGCGTCACCGCCATAGCACAACTTGATATCAGCCAACGCGTCGTTCCGTTAGGACGAATGTAACCACCACTTCGTCGTACCGTTACGTCGTGTCTTTCAATGTGCTGCCCTCAGCGGCACAATTTTAGTCATAGGAGTGCCCAAATGCAGATGACTTTTTTTTATTTTCAAAAATTCTTGCCGGAAAAATTTTTTCTGAATGATCAAAATGAATGACGAAAGAAGAAACTGATTCGTTTTACGAGGATATTAATATACCAATTCACCTGAAACTTAAGCTTAGAAGAAGCGAATTGAAACAAAAATTCGTCCAGAATATATGTAAAACGAAAAGGTACGGTTAATAATAAACACATGAAAATATTTTGCCAACAAGAAAGCTCATTAATAAGAAAGCTTGTTATTCGACATAATAGGTGAACTTTGTTATTTATTTACTGTCACTACTGTGTTACATACATTTCCCCATTGTAAAAGGTAAAAAATTTTGTTTGTTTGGTTTTTAATGGATGGATCATCAACTACAATGTCATGAACTCATGATTATGTAACCAAAGATTCAGGAATGATTGGAATTGGTGATGTGATTTCGGAAGATTAGTCTGCTGATGAAAATGTTGAAGAGAATTTGTTGCAATCTGATGAGCATGTTGATGTTGATGATGAAACTGAAAATGTTGAGTAAAAAAAAATACAAATCATATAAAAAAAATACAAATCATCTCAAGTAGTTGTTGGCCAAAAATTTCCTAATTATGTAAAGTTATAAATAGGATAAGCGTTTTATGTTTACATTAAACCTAATAATAACTTTTCATAAGGAACAACTTGCTGGAAAGACGACGAAGAGTTGTAATGAGAGAGAACTGAGGAACGGCCCAAGTACAAAAAGAACAAGAATGAGTAATTTAAAAAATCAGGTATGTAATATGAATGATGATTCAGGAATGTATTGGTGAAGTTTTTTTCATTTACTGTGCCTCACACCTAGCATTAGATATGAATAAAGCTTTGTTTTTAAAATCTAAATTAGATGGAAAATATGGTACGTGAAAATGAATGCAATTTCCTATGTCTGTTGATGAGTAAAAACGAAGTTAAATTTTCGTCAGACCTAATTGTGGAAGGACTATTTGCCAAAGAAATAGAGAACCGCCAAGAATTTCACGAGGTACAAAAACTATGGAATACCAAAATTGATAAGTTATAAAGTATGCAATTTAATCGTTTTGAATGCATAATATCTCGATGGTCACAAAAAACATTTTATTTCATACAGAAGCTCGCATGTTAACCAGAGATCGGCAAGACCATAAGACAAGAAGAGATGAAAAAATAAAAGAATTAAAGAAATCAAATCGACTGAACTCCTCTTCAAAGAAATTAGCAGTTGATGAATTCAGCAATCTTCAAGAGCAGAATTCTTCTTCAGTGTTTCTACAGAGAGCCCATCTACGGTTTCATCTGATGGGTTGCAGAACTCTAATACCTCAAAACTGCAAGCTCATTCCAGCCGTAATGCCTTGACAATTTTACCTGCTCCGCCAGTAACTTCTACTGGAAAACCGATCCATTTCTCGTCTAGCTTTGAAGTGGATGACCGCGGCCAGTCTTCTCCTTCCTCACTCCAGGCGTCAGTTTCGGAACCTTTCCATTCTAAAGTTGGGCACCTGTATTCGCGGTCCCTTGGAGATGGAATCCTATACGTGCTTTCGACGTACCGCGCTGTTGCCAGGTCCTCTTCGTCTGAGCCCAGGGAGTAGTTGCTGCTGACGAAGCTGACGTTGAATTTTTCGCCATGATGCCTCGCGATGCTGTCGTTTAGCGCTGCAATGTCTACGCCCCTTTCCTGGATGTCACTGGCCGGTGACATCCAGGAAATATATTAGCAGTATGGTGAGGCCCTGTCTTGAAGTAGCGTGGCCGGATCTAGGATAAGGGTTGAAGTGAACGAGAAGAAGGAATCTTTTTCCCAGTGGTCCTCTACCGAGGGTGGAGAGACGTCGTCGGTGTCACCCGAGACGTCTGCGTCGTACATTACCTTGTCATCGTAGGGGTTGTCCGCGCAGTAGAGAATGTCCTCGTCGTCATCAGGGTAGGCCACCACATACAGCGATTCGTCCATGTCAAACGAGTAGTCAGCGCAGTAGAAGATGTCTTCTTCATCCGGGTCGGGAATCCAGGCAGCTTATCCACCTTTTTTATCTTCCCGATCGCCCGTGGATGGGAGGAGAAAGGTTTGTTGCTTAAGGGTAGATTTAGTTTAGGATTAGGAAGGTTTGGTATCGAAGGGGTGGTGGGGTGAGGGAACCTACCGAATGATTCGGTAGGGTAAAGGTACATTGCATGGGGGACATTTTATGACATTTTATTTGCGATGATTTTAACTAACTAGTTTATTCTAAGGGTCTACAGCATTACGAGAGGATTACCTAACCCGGGTAGCATTTCAAGCTCAGGACAATATTGTTGCTGATTCGGTATCACTTTAATGGGAATGCCTCGATATCACTCACCGGCCCGAGCTTTAGCCGACTAGGTCACCAATGGCTAGCAAATTTTGATTTGCCAGTATATTCTAATAGTTATGGTAGTATTTTTGTAGTATGTTGAATATCAATATACTCCCAGAGTACTACCACAACTATTTTAATATACTGGCATGCCAGAATTGGCTAGCTACTGATGACCAAGTCGGTATGAGGTTGGACCGATGAGCGATATCGAGGTGTACATTAGATAGAAATTCCGACATACTACCAGAATACTGGCAAATAAATTGGAATGTAATGGCATGCCAAAGCTGGTTTGCCGTTATCCACTGTATTGGCTAGAGCTCGGGAAGCTGAGCGATATCGAGGACGAACCAGGACAGTAATGTCGATAAAGATCATAAACTGAAATGGCCATTGTGTTTATTAATTAGAATTATACGAAAAGCCAATATAGAAAACCGACCCATATTTATTGTGTAAAAAAAGTCAACACAGCCATAAAAGTAAGTCAACAATTTTGTCACAAAATATGCATTAAACTAGATTGACTGGAGCGAGTTCATCTTCATTGCCTAATGCTGCCAGTCGTTTCATTTCCTGCTCACCAGCAGCGCGTCTTACTGCCGTAATAATTTTTCTTCTTGCAACACCTCCCTCGTCGTCACCGGAATTTGTGTTACGGCGCAAAATAGTTGGATCAAATATTGTCATCTGGCAACGCACGATTTAATGGTTAAAATATATTAAGCTAAGACCTCTGTTTAGCATCATTGTCTGTTTGCCTTTTGTCTGCTAGTCCTGTCAGTGACAAACCACGCTGCTAGACAGTTACAGCTAGTTTTCCATTTGTCTGCCTAATTGAACACCGTTTCTTCCTTAGTTTGCTCTGTGTTCTTTTCGTGTGTTCTTAAGTTCTACGCATTGTATGTGTTTGTAGTTGCTTGGATCAACTCCCTGTCCTATGTCAAGCTTTCCCAATCGGTAATTATTATGTTTGTATGTCCTCATAGCATGCTAACTCTATCTCTTGTCACTTATGTAAGCTCGCCCAAGTCTAGTGTCCTTAGAAGCATCTGTGTGTGGTCCATCAGTTTAGGTGGTAGCTTTCCTGCCAGTTATGCCATCCTAGGTAAAATGTCCTTTTGTTCTTTCTCATTTGATTGTTTGTTAACCCTTCTTTGTGAATATAGACACCGCATATATACACATCTGAGCTAACCGACATTCTAATTGGCCAGTCATTCGTCTAACCGCTCCCTGCTTACAACAGCGGAGCCGAATAAGACAAGCTCCTGAGTTCCCTACCTCTAGCTACGAAACAATTTGCAAGAACGGTTGAAATTGATCTAAGAATCATTTGGTCGTCCGGTTTCCTTTCCTCTGAATATCTTCTTCTTATGACATCTGAAAATCGAAAGAAACATAAGATTATTGAAAAAGTAACTGAGAAAAATAGGAGATACAACATATAACCTCTAACAAAAGGCCACATCTTCGTTTCTTTGAACACCTTTTTGCCGGTATTTTTTTTCTGTGCAACATAAGTTAATCTTAAAGCTTTGCCCATTAAAGCTCTAAGGATGAGTCGCGTGATTTCTTGAATCTTAGTGCCGCCCAGCAAATTAAGGGTTGCCTTAAGATGGTTTCAAAACGGGAGATCTTTTAAGGCTCGGCAAAGAGTGGCAAAATCTTCCTCTGTTTCAACCGGAAGAGAGTCAAGGGGAAACAAGAACTCAGAAGGGATTGACTGATGGGTTTCGTCAAGACCGGGACTTTGAATGGCTAGCAATTCCAAAGCATGTTTTATTCTTGAAATGTCATTCTTCATCTCGATAATAATTTGAGCTACGTTTACGGGAACTATTAACGACAGTTTTTCTGTTATGGTTTCTAAAAAAAAGGTTTCAATAATTAGATTTAACAAAAAATTGTTAAACTATGATATACTTATTATTTCTTCTTCTGTTAGTTCAATAAAAACACCATCAGGCCGCTTGACATACAGGTTCTTCTGTGGATGGTTCAATTCTCCCACAACATCGCTAACTTCGGGTTGTAGACCAATAACTTCCAATGCATTCAGTAACTCTTCTTCATTGTTTATAATTTCATAGGATACGGCATTCGCTGATTGGTCTGACTCTTGTAGTGACCCATTTGACTCACTTCTTTCATCCGATTTTACTATTTGGTCAGCTTCTTCTTCCATTTCATCTTCTATCTCGTCTTGGGATAAGTCATCGTCGTCCCCATCACCCAGAGAATCTTCCGATTGATTGATGATCGATAATATTAAGTTAATATTTGGCATTGCTTCATCCTCACTGGCATATTCTTCACCAGATGATAGACTACCTGAAGATAGCGATGGGGCCGCTCCTGAAAAACAAAAACAAATGTAGAACCCCTCCATATGCTATCAAATTAAAAAAGAAAACAACTTGTTGAGCCCTTGGCAGATAATGCTTCTGTAGGCTGCTTTAAAACTTTTGGTTTCTGGTTGATCAGCTTTTCCCCAGGGCCTTAAACCAACACACCAATAATATTCGTTAACAAATATAAAGCCAATATGAAAGGCTAACATTTTACCTGGTGTAATATGGTTTGTTTGGCCTTTCTTGCTACATTTTGGTTTGGAGCGCGCATTTCTTTCGGCTGGCACAAATTAAGTCAAATATCGTTATCATTCCAATGAACATTATTAAAGAGGGGATAATTTTACACTTTGCTATGATATAATTTCTTTACCAAATTGCACTGGAATGAAGGGAGGCAAAACCTTTCTGGTTTGTTTCGGTTGAGCACGCTTAATGGTCATAACACGTCCACATTCAGTTGAGGATGAAAGTTCTTTATAATCCATGGGTTTGGTGACTCTTTTCTTCCTATAGGAAGAATAGATTTTTTATCATATTTGGCTGACCGTCACGTTTAAAAGTATCCATTTCACAAATAATTCTTTCACTGTCGTATTACACTCTTGAGGCCTGGAAAATGCACACATCAGACACAGCTGTTTAACACGTTTTAGATTGCTAGTCTTTTGTCTTCTGCTACTATAATTCTGTATGGTTGTCATATTAGCAAAGAAAAAAAAATAAAAACCTATAAAGAAATGTCGGCTCGTGGAGATCACTGACAAAATTTACAATTATTTTTTAATTTAGACACACAAATCGCGTTATTAACTATTTTAATCTATCGCACATCATGGAAAAGTAAATCGTTATCTTATTTGTCAACTTAAATTGGGTAATATACATAGTGGAAATTGCGATCTTATTACCGTTGAAGCTTGCGACGCAGTCGCTCCGAGTTCGAATCTAGAAAACAGCCTCAATAATAACATGATCCTGACTGGAAATATAGTCATGGGGAGCGCTCTGCCCCGCTACCATTATTCGAATCTTGTTTGACACTACCAATTTTTAATTTAAAACAAATAACAATCAAAATGGTAATGCAAAAATTTTAAATTATACTTAATAAAAATTTTTTGTTTTTTTTTTTGCTTTTAAAGAATGAAAAATGTAGAGAATAAAGCTGTGGCTAATCTGTGATGGTACGAGAAATTACAGTCAATGTTGCATACCCTAGACATATTTTAATTAATAATTCAACAAAAAAGGCGTAAACTAGAAAATGAATGTTTCCTAACTTTAAAAAGTGCAAAATTGCAAAATTCATTTCTATTACCAGTTAATTTAATTAGGCGTTTTAAAGCTGCCATCTTTAGGGCTCGGCCCCGATTACCTGAACCCCAAAAAACCTCACCGACCTACCCGAAAAATGGCCTATCGGTTATGACCCGGGTAGGTACTTTTCAAGCGGCTCGGTTCGGTTCAAAATACCCGGTGAAACCGATAGCCCCGGCACCATCTTGAAAAAATGGCGTATTTGTGGCGCCAAATTAGAAAGACATGAAAAACACGAAGAATTTCTCGAATTTTGAACTTACATAAAATTTCTGGGGGAGATCCGGGGCAAAAGTCGGGTAATGGGGACAGAAACCCGGAAGTCGACCCAAATGCCCATGGGCAGGAAAAAAGGCCCCCCCGAACCCGATAGAACCGCACTGAAAACCGAAACGACCTAACCGATCGGCCCAAAAGCTACCCGATTAACGCGGGGCCGAGCCCTAGCCATCTTATAAAAGAGCTAACCGATCCGTTTCTGGAGGACCCGAACCGATCGCAACAGATCGTCCATTTTTCGGGTAGTTCAGATCGGTTTTTTGTTGATGATTGTTTGCACCATTAACAAACAAATTATTTACTCAGAACCTCTCAACAATACAATTTGCTAATGTACTAAAATGGAAAAATACAAGGGCTGAAATGTTAGCTCAAATTCTCGATGTATAATCATGTCCAATATTGCTCCTCGCCTGGCAACCCGATCTACGAAAACGAAACGTAAAATTTTATGTTTTCATGTAAATTGTGGGGAAAATAACATTATTTTGTTACCTGCTTTGTCTTCATATTGAATGGTGTAATATTGGAACGATGCAGCAACCTTTGGCAGTGGGTATAACCCAGCATTTAGAATGCAACTGCAAATCATCAATTAGAGCGGTTTCAATCTTTTCTTCCATTCCGCTTGATTTGCTGATGTATAGATTTGTAGATTTCACTGGTTTCGAAAAGAAATCACCTCTTAATATGAAGGGCTTGAATGATATTTGAGTGTTGGAGAACCCCGTAACTTTGATAACCATGCCGTTTTCGCAAAGGTAAAAGGAGTCTTTTTTGGTACTCGGTTTAACATGATGTTTCAGTGTTCTCAGCATATCAACTGGACGTTCATGGTCAAAAATTGATTTCTTGCTCACTGATTCCAACTGTGAAACATGCTTAAGTTCAGATATTCTCTTAACAATTTGTGCGAGCACTTTGTTTGGAGATCTTACGAGCATCTTCATTTGGCCCAGGAAAGTTTCAAATGGGAAAGCAGAACTAGAATCAAGTGAGCCATGGATCTCACAGTCATCAACTATATAAATAAGTGAGTGAACATTGTAAATTATGTGATTATTGCCATAAATCTCGCCAAACTGAAACGCGAAATATTGCAGAGAACTTCTTGCCAAGTGGGAGTAAGTTTTGGATAAGGTAGGAGAACACAGAATTCGAATAGCTAAATGGAGGTATAAAAAATGAATGTACTTCTCGCTAGGCAAAATTCCCTTAAAGAGAACAGGTCCAGTATACAGAAGAATTGTACGGAGTTCGTTGGCTTTCAACTGTTTGGGGTATTTTAATGTTATGGTAATTCGGTGAAATTCCCCTGGGTATGAATGCCGAATTCGACGAAGTCTTTTCTCAAGTTGGGTTTTATCCCATGTTCCAAGTCTATGTTGATAGTGCTTTTTGCTCCTGTCCCCTGTCCAAATCGTCAACAGTCGCTTAAAAACTCCAAAAAGGACAAGATGCATATAGTCCAAAGGGAAACTTGATATCATGTTGATATTCAAATCTAACAAAGGACTATTTCCCTTGTGATGGTTCTGGTGTACCTGATATCGGAAAGTGTCATCGGTACGAAGGGAAATGTCGACCAACTCCGGGAAAGTCATGCAGTGGTAAACTGCGTCAAACACGCCTGTTTGACTACAACGTTCACAGCCCCCATAGCCTCCATGCCCAGTAATGACCTTCAGAAATTGTCTAGCAGGTGCGTCACAAACAAAAGAAATGATCTCAACTGAGTAACATTTGCTTTCGAATTCAACACCTTCGCTTTGCAGTTGGATCATTTCAGTAAGGAATGGTCTTAGATATTCTTCTAAACTTGGAGGCTTTCCTTTACCTGCAAAAATGCTAATCACAAAAGGCGACGAATCAAGTGAGTTGACCACTCGACAAAGTATTGGCCATAAGTCGACGGAATTGGTTTTGAAAACAGGAGTACCATCAATGTTGATTTGACATTTAATAGTGAGGTTGCCACTGCCAATCATACCTTTCTTCAACTTTTGCAGTAGACCATTTTTCAAGGAGAAATGATGGAATGACTTGTTACGGATTGGAGTGTTTGTAGTTTGGAGAATAGTTCTAGGGTCAATCGGTATATCATGCCCTAGTGCTACTATTAACTTAGCAATAGCTCCAACGGCACTAAGAGAGAGTTTTTTCCTAACATATAATAAGGCAAGTTCTTTCATAATGTCCTCCTTGCTTGAAATATGCCGAAGAATGTTGTCGTTACTAAACGCATTGTTTCCGTCAGAGCCAAGTGTGTCAGTAGGAGGAATATCATAAGAAGCAGAAGTGTAAGGCCTGGCAATGATTTTCGGTTTGCCAGCAGGCAACTGTGATACTTGTTGGACAATTTCATCATCCGCGTCAGGGAAAAGGTTCACTTCTTCATTTCTACGTACGTAACTGTAAATGTTAAACAAATCAAATCCCTAGATATATTGTGCACATTATTTTACAACTGGAAACTCCGGTGATTTTTCTACAACAGTTTGAATACTAGATTGCTTTGTAGATTGCAACAATTCAGCCAATTCTTGGTCAACAGCACGTTTCTTGGAGAATCGTGATACTTTTTGCATATTGTTACACAAACGTAAAAAAAACAGATGTACTTTTCTGTTGTTGTCTTTCACTGAATGCGTTTCCGTCGTCTGTTTATTGTGTTTATGATACCGTTTTTCTGATATTGGTTGTAAATTGGAATACAGTATTGGTTAGTACTGGAAAACCACGAAGGCGTATAGATTTAATGAATAAAACATACACCAATTCAGGTTGTACAATTGCTATATATCCAGCCATCATTTCGCTGTTGTTTCTAGATTCGAAAGACGATACAAATCCTTTAGTGAGGCTGTGCTGTAGGTTCCGTATGTTTCAAAGCCAATTTAAGGTATTGATCCTATGTAAGTTTGAAAAGTAATAAACGTATTGGTAGTTATAGTACTTCAATATTGGCTGGACATTGTTTATCCTATTCTTACGAAATAAACAAAATACATCTTAACCATATTTATTTCAATATTAGTCCATTGTCAGATTGTATTGGCCTGCAAGTTTAAAAAAGAAACGCTATATAATGGTCTGGCCCAATATAGTTTTCCAATCCATGTTTGATGTTGGCGTAATAGCTTATTTCTATGCTGGCTCAATTACTGTTTTCCGATAGGAAAGACAGCATACTATTGTAAAATGGACCAATATTGTCCCAATATTGACATCCATGTATCGTATTTCTTAGTCAATTCTAACTCATACCAAACTTGAAGTAACATCAGAATTTAAAAAACCACAAACCAAAATGTACCCAGTAAAGGACCAACCTCAAAATTTTATATAGAAATCCAGATGCAAACCAGATCAAATTCAATATCGTGTGTGAACTGGGCAATATTGAATGCTACCCGGGTAAAGGGGAAGTAATCAGATATGAAGAGGGGGGAGGGAAAAGTTAGCTTGTCATCAGTGGTGCGAAAGAACGGCTGCCGCTTCTCGTCACTGAGAGAGGCGGAGTGAATACATGGCAGATGGCGTTTGGTGGTTCATCGGAGGTCTTTCCGCGATATTTGCTAAAGAAGGCGTCGGTGGGGTTGGAATGTTGACGATGGTCACAGGGGCACTCGTAACACGTCCGGGGTTTACTTGGGGACCCATTTCGATGTCGCGACGGAGCAATTGGGGAGGGGCTAGCCAACTGCAGGGGCTTAAGTATCTGCAGTATGGGATGTTAAGCCCCAAAAGCGAACCTAACCCGAAGAAACGAAAAGCCAAAGTAATGGACACGCCTACTCCCGATAGGATCCCGAAGTTCCGTAGCCAGTACCAGACTCTTGCCATGAACGAAATGTGTTTGTCTTGTCCTGGGTGGACGAGGACGGTGTCCACGTGCTGTTCCCCGGAAATTTTTGTAACATTACCTATCTGGATGTACGACAGTATATCGCCTATAATTTTGGAGGCGCCTAAGTGGTGTGAAGTTATCGTGGGGTGTAAATGCAGGATCATTCCTGGGGAGTTATCAATTTCTAGCGATGCTGCATCGATGAGACGACGTCCATGGGTCGCCACATTAGGACTTACTGGTGCTTAAGTATTTTTCGTGAAGGTGGGGCCTTCCCGTTGAAATTGACGAAATTTGCATGCCAATAACACTTGGACTACTTCGTGAGCTCCCAACCTTCCATGCTGATGGTTTGATTTATAACTTTTGTTTAGGCAACACACGGTGTGAAGCCCGTTTCGAAGGTGACGTTTTGTGGGGAACATTCCAACACTGAAACGGAGGCTCCCACCGCGAGTAGTTTCGTGCAAAGCGGAAGGTCCAGATGCAAAGCTGCAAGCCAACTGTCATACTGGGTTGTATTTAAGGCGACTTTCGCGTTGCTGGTTGCAGATCTCTCGATGCAGGTGGTTGGAGATGTCCATCGCGAAACTCCTAATGTATTGGGTGGCTGGCGTATTCAATTTCGGACCGTGTTAGCACTGATAGTGGCAGACCTATGGTTGCGTCTGTTTGGGTTAGACTTCCCATCGGGGTGGTCAACTTCTTGAGGAGTCTCTCAAACCACGATGATGACCTTGTCCATACCTAAGACCGGATTTAATGTGGTTTGGCTTGGTTGGATGGTGAAGAACCCCTTGATGAAACCACGATAATACGACGCTAATACTAGGAAGGACTGTAATTCCTTAACAATCTGGGGTTTTCTCTAGTAATTAACATTTTGAAAGCCTTACCCTTAGGTTCCCACATAGCACAGGTTGGTCCCACGGACATCCACAGTTTATCCAACACGGATAAGGGTGATATCCTACGGACATTAGTGGAACTGTCCGATTCAGTGCCGGTCCAGTTTTAGAACCAGCCTGTGCGTGGTTCTATAACTGAATGGTTCTATAGCCAAGCACTCGATCTTAATGCCACTTATCGTCGATTCTTTCATCCCTCAAACTTTGGCGTTCTTAGAATGTAAGGGTATATAGCGCAGTGGTAATAATGTTCGCTATGGATCTAGAGTCCCGTGTTCGAATCGCTGCGATGATTCTCTTAAAAACATTTTAAATCTATGTTTAACATAGACTATGGATATAAATGGGGAGATACAAGTGTATCTTCACTGCTGTGGGACCATCCACAGTCAAAGCTTTCCCATTTCATAACAGACACAGAGAAAAGTAACAAAGTAACTAATTTATTTTCTATTGTTTCCGGTATGAATAACTTTACCGCCTATTATAATTAGTTGGGTCATTGAACCTACTTACAACATTGCCTAAAAAGATAAAACCCATTGCAATAATATTTTGTGCATGTTTTAAAAGGCAAAACCCGTTGATTCGCGCCATGGAAAAATAGGTCTAGTTCATAATACGGCCAACGGTGGCGCTGAAACACGGCAAAGAAAAATCGGTTCGATAACCGAGCCGGTTCCACAGCTAGGCGGTTCTATAAATGAACCGGTACTGTATCCGAACTAGATGTCCCTTGGGTATCAACTGAATATTACAAGACCTGCCGGGAAGATGCTGTCGGACAATCTAAGAACATCCTACAGGACTTCTTTCGGCTATAAATAAAACATTATAAGCGAAATGAATGTAGCCGAGTCAGGATTCAATTCTTGATCTGCTAGTACCCGGACGCTAAATCCAGAGTGGAGAAACATTGTTGACCATACAGCAGACCCAGCACGTCGTTAATTCGCGAAAATGGGAAGGAATCTTTCTTCGTTACTGCGTTTAGTTTCCGATAATCAATACACAGGCGATCGTCTTCCGTCTTCTTCTTTACGATTGCGATTTGAGTAGCCCACGGGAAGAGTGAAGGGCGGATGATACTATTAGCTAGCAGTTCCTCGATGATCTTCTTGGAGACTTCCTTTTGATGTGGGGATGCCCTATAGGGCCTCTGGTGGATTGGGTCCAGTCCCTGGGTGTCGATGACGTGCTTGACTAACCCTGTGCTGCCCAGGTGGCTTGTTTTGAAAGCAAAGACATGTTGATTTGCCAAGAGTAGGTTACGCAAGCTACTTTTGGCGTCTTCTGCGACATCGGGGAGGGAAGCTTCGTGAACATCGGGGTGAAGGTTGCTTGGTCGGTTAGAGCAGGATACCATTTGAAAACCTGGTTTAAAGGACACATGTCCCAGTTTAGTATGGCGAGGGAGGACGATGGTGCGGTTAGTCTCATTGATTAGAGCGATTTGAAAAATCCTGTTTGGCTTCGTAGAGACGTAAGGCCTTAAGGGTCTACTCGAAGCCCGGGGGGTAGTCGTGAGTCTTTGAAGAAGCAGCAGGTAATGTCGAGAGATAGCTTGACGACACTATTCTCGCTCTCCATCAAGTATGCAGATGATGGAGGTATCTTCAATCTACTGGCCACCATCATGATCGGCTGTTCTACGTTCTGTAGTTGATAAGACTCCCTCCCTCGATAGACGCGTCACTCACGACCATCGATAATGAAATTATGTTTATAAAGAGCGTCTAAACCTAGTACGCATTCTTCCATAATGGCCTGAACGACAATGAAATCTTGCTGGAAGGGCTCACGGATCCTGTCTTTCTAGGAGAGAACGTTAACTTCTACGGCTCCCTGGAAGATCAGGGGATTGTGGCTGATATCAAAGAGCTCTACGGCTACCTCCCTTGAATATTGTAGGTTTTCTTCCTGTTGTCGTAACTTGTCGAAAAACGTGTTACTGATTAAACTTCTTTCTGCTCCGCTATCTACTAGGGCGTTAAAGGAACAATTCCCTATTTGCAACCTTATTCTCGGGATGGTGGGGCTTTTGGATACGGACTGGACAAACTGTTGGGGCTTAGGGTATCCACCGAGTTGCCCAACATACGGTTCGGTGGCTTTTAGTTTTCCACCTGAGACCACAGAATGCCTGCTCGTGCTTGGGGCGCTTCGTGGTGACTTTCATAGGATGGCGGGAGTCTTGGGTTTTTTATGGTGGGCTGAAATTGTTGAAATTCGGATGTCTGTGCGGCAGCGGTTCTATCGATTTTGTTGTTCAACTTCTCGAGAGCTTCGAGTACACCCGCTAACTCGTTTCGGTCGCTCGGAATGTTCGGCGAGCTGTACGCCGCATGTATGCGTACGCGTGTCTGGTTCTCCTCGATAGCCATTGTGGAAGGTTCGGCCTTGTTGATCAATGCCTCGAAGGAGTTGAATTGTTTGTGTTTCAGGCGTGTTTGCAAGTCGTAATGGAGGTCCTCTATAAATCTATCAATCATTATTTGTTCCCTCGACGAGGTAGTTGCTGCATCTAATACGCTTTCCATGGAGTACGCCTTTTATATTGGTTTCCGTATGCGGTTAGCATAACGACGCATGTTTTCTTCTGGTTCTCTCTTCATGTTGTGGAATTCCACGCTCCGCTGAGAGCTTGTCTTGGTAGAGTGAAATAACTTAAGTAATCTTTCTTTGACAGCTGAATACTCCTTCACTCGTATGGGGTTATCCAATTTGAAGTTGTCAAACTCCTCCACGGTTTCCCCATACAGCTTCGAGCGCATGAGGCGGAGTTTACGCGCCTCTTCAAAGTTTGCCAAGTCTAGCGTGGCTTCGAGATGGGCGGCCCAGTCGTCAAAACGACCGGAACTCTGTCTGTCGCAAAAAATAGCAACTGAGCTAAAAGCTAGGATTGCCTGTTCATGTTGTGCCCTCCTAATCTTATCATCAACGGTTACGCTTGTTACTGTTAAGGGGCAGCTAGGTTTTGGGGTTCCTGGGTGGGGGGTGGTTGGCGTTTGCGTGTTTAGCCAGTGTGGGTTTTGTTGCCCACTCGACTTCAGGTTAACTGGGGTCGAAGCTACAAATCCTGGGGGGAGGGGGCAATACTCTGGGAGGGTTGTCCAGATGGGGCGAACGGGTTATTGGGGTTTGTATTGTAGCCCCACTGTGGAACTGGTAATGTGGTGACTCCCTGTAGTGATGTGAACGGGTATGTGTTGGTAGTTCATTGTTGAGTGCCCGTGGTTGGCGTGGGTTGGGTCTGCTCCGCTTGAGTAAGGGTTCGGGCCCTATTGATTGCCGTCTTCATGTCTATGCCGGCTACTAAAAGTCGGGTTACCTCCTTTTCGTACGCCTCGAAAAACGTCCCAGGCTGTGCTGGAGGCGGTTTGCTTGCACCCGCCCCATACAAGGGGAGGATTGGTGAAAACGACACCTTTTGGTTGGACGGTGTCTTCATTGACACAGGGCACAGGGGGGCGGATACCGGTGTTGGATGCAGGGTGTGGTGGTGCTACATGGTTGGCGAGGCGTAAGGTGAGCTAGTTGAAGTCAGGGGCCCGAAATTGTCCGAAGATTCAAAAATTCGAACAGTTTTACTGGGGTATCTAGGGAGGGGTATAACGCTAGTAGGGATAGTAATGCGATTCTTGTGTGTTCGTTGCTTAGACGGTTTCGACCGTTTGCCTCCAGATGGTGTTGCAGCTCGAAGATGAGTTCGTCTTCTGGGATATCGTGAATGCGGATGTGCCACTATGGCTGTGGAATGAGGTCCTTTTCTTGTTACTATGCGTGAGGGAAGTGTCTGCTTTGTGAAGGAGGGTGCTCGCTTATCGAATCAACTCCCTTCTTTCCTCCTCCGTGTCACTGTATTCTCTGAACAGGGATCGTGCGTGGTTCAGAAGTACGTTTTTTTGCTGGATAAATTGCGTTTCTCTCTGATCCGTGTATTTTGAACCGAATCAAACCGCTTGAATAGTACAGTATCTTGCAGAAAAATGATAAAACCGATTTATTTTGTAAAAGCCATCTGTTGGCAGAAAATATTGTCACACTGGTTGTATTTAAACAAGCACAAATGAATACAAGTGATGAATTAAATCTAAACAATGGTTTTACTCGAACAAAATGTGATAATCGTTACCAAAAAATTTAGAAGCGTCTGAAGACCTCCAGGGAAACCAGGAAACTCGTCTTTAACTAACTTTTACACTCGTATTTATGCTGCTATGCTAATTAGCAGCGTGAGGGATCGAAGGCTGTTTGCAACAATCCTAAACGGAGCTAAGAATGCGGATACCTGTTTGGATTTTACACCGTTTTCAGAGGAAGTTTGGGAATTGGACTTCTATTACAGGTATGTTTCTCTGTGTGTTCTAGGCAATTTCTTCCTGATGATTTGAACTTTTTTTTTTTTTTTTTTTTCTTTTTTGTTTTGTTTTGTGTTTTTTTTTTTTTTTCTTTTTTTTTGTATATTTTTCTTTAGCACGTATCCTGGCTACGTGAAGTACCGGATTTTTATTCCCACAACTATGCTAGACTTCTGTGGTGGCTTCAGTCAGGGGAGGATCCGACCCCACAACGTTCCGACTTCCATCCAGAAGTTTTGTTCTCCACGGTGGAGGCTCGGCTGGCAGTCTATCTGGTCACGCTGGAAGTTTTGAACCTTTGGGGGGAGAATACGGAATCTGAAGCCTTATAATTTTTTCCTTTGTTGATTGCAATCCGGTATTCCTTTTTTAAAAATTTCAATACATTTTTTAAACACAACTCTTTTTCTCTTGTTTCTACGCTAGAGGGCATTATAGGCTAAGTTTGACATAATGGTACATGATTACTATAGGTGCATAGTAACTACGAGGAAGTGAATTATTGTTTTACAGGTTCTGCATTTCCAACTCGTCCCTCCCGCGGTCTTCTGGTGGTAGGCTGACCACATCGTGCTGTTCGTGAGCAGCCAACCTTGCACTAAGTAGGTAAAATTTATACCCCAAAAATATGATTCTCATGCTCAATACTACAGCTACTATTATTAATTCATAGGGATATCAGGCAGAAGATGTCTCCATCTGTTTATCTACTTCGGTCAAGAGGTTGTAAATTAGTTTCCCCGTCATTTGAGCAGCTAACCTGGCGCGGTCATTGCGTTGGAGTAATTCACTAATGATGTCTATCGAACTCGTGTTCTTCCGCGGAATTTCGATGATGACGTGCTTCCCGCTGCTGTTACTGGTTGGGTCCTGAGAAAAAAACGTTGATTGATGGCAGCACCACCGCTTGAAGGTTCGGGGCTTCTATGTAACCTTCCGTGTTGGCTGGGAAGACCCAATCTTCTGTTCTCGCCGTACAACCCAAAGGTACTTGGGTTGTATTATTATTAACTTACCGTTCTTAGAGGCGGTTGTCCAACATTGGGTGGGCATGAAAATACTATGTCGCGTGGTACCGTCACCGAGAAAGCCCATTGATTGCTACGGCACTGCTTCTTGATTCGAGGTACATAGTTCATAAATGCTGCTATGGCGTAGGACTTGCGAGCGTTCCGTTTGCTGATGCCCGTATGGAATTTACATAACGTTCGGCAAATTTTTTTGCATTCCCAGACGTCATCCTTGGAAAGTTCCAGGAATGTTTTGAGGTCAGCTGCTACTGCAAGAAAGTTTGGTATGTTGCTAAAGCTGACACTATGCGTTCTATTATCCGCGGCCCCCGGCAGGTTGAGGATCTGAAACAGCTTATACTGTTGAGCATGATCGAAGATAAGGACCTGAATGAAGTTCCTGAAATGATGTTCCAATGATGCCACCGTGACTGTGGATTCCCGATAAGCAACCCAAAGCTCATCGCTAGAAATTGACCATCCTCTAGGTAATTGTCGGTTGACATTTTTAATCACTGCGTTAAATCGTGCTGGAGAAACGATTTGAGGGGCTAAATTCCCGTCTGCTAATTGACAGAATCCTATGTTGAGACTATCGGCAAGTTGGTGTCGCCATTGCAGGATTTGATTCAGCGCCTCAAATGTGTCTTCCAGCTGGAAGAAATAATCGAAAAGGTCTAAGTCAAGCTTTTCTACCTTTGTAGTTCAGCATTGCTGCTAACGAATGATTCATTCTTTTCACAGCCCCGTTTGCTTGAGGATGATAACTGGATGTTCTTTTGGTGTGTAACTTTTTGACCAATGCTTAAGTTAACTCAGCAACGAAGTATTTCCTCGATCAATGATAATTTGTTCTGGAGCTCCATGGCGTGGAAAAATTTGGTAAACGAAGAATTCAGCGACATCCTCTGCTTTGCCGGTTGGCATAGCTTTCAGCTCAACCCATTTAGTCAGGTAATCTACTGCAATAATTATCATTTTGTTACCCTTGTGAGATAGAGGGAATGGGCCAAGCAGATCCATACCCATTTTCACAAAAAGTGTTTCTACTTTAATGCACTGCAGGAATCCCGGAGGTTTATCTAGGACTCCTTTTCTTCCTTGACAGTTTACGCAACTCTAAACGTAGCGAGTTATGTCAAGATTCATTTTCGGCCAAAAGAATTGACTGCAAATTTTGTGGAGAATCCGCTTGATGCCTAAATGACCAGAAACAATGTCATCGTGATAAGCTTGCAAAATTCTTTTACCACGTTCCACAGGTACACATAATCTTATGTAATTTTTCCCATCTTTAAAAGTTTCTTCGTAGAGTTTTGCGTTGCACAGCAAGAAGTTTTTCACCCTTTCTTTTCCATCCTCGAGCTTCGAGATTTTTTCGTTCCAATAACGGTGAGCTCTTTGATTACTGACAATTGAGCAGTCTGCTTCGGGAGAAAGGATATTCACTGCGTTTGGTCCAATGGCCGCAACGATGAAACATCGATCATCTTCAGTTTCTTCTATCTGCTGAAGTGGGTTTCGTGAGAGGAGGTCGGCGTTGTCGTGTGTTTCTTCACTACGATATACGATAGTTATATCGTTCTCCTGAAGCGAGAGACTCCAACGCGCTAAACGTCCGTAGAGGTCCCGCTTGCTCATTAACCAACACAACGCTTGATGATCGGTGATCACTTTCACTTGACAGCGCCACACATAACATCGAAACTTGGTAAGACACCATACCAATGCAAAACATTCTTTCTCCGTGATAGAATAATTTGTTTCTGATTTCGATAGTAAGCGGCTTGCGTAAGCTACTGATCTTTCGACTCCATCGATGCGCTGGGCTAGTACACCTCCTATGCCGATACCGCAGGCGTCCGGTAGAATTTCCATCGGTAAATCGTAGTTGGGATGAGCAAGCACTGGAGCTGAAGCTACTAACTTGATCCGTTCCCCAAATGAATGGAATGTCTTTCTTTGTTAGCGATGTTAGCGCACGTGCGATGGCTGCAAAATTGTGGTTGTGACGCCGGTAATAGGAGCACAATCACAGGAAGCTTTGTACTCGTTTGACTTTATTTGCTGTTGAATGGCCAACTGCTAGAGATGGAAAATTTTCCATCGCCTCTAGTTTTTTAGATCCAGACCAACACCTTCCTTGGTAACGACGTGACCTAAAACTTTTAATGTATTCTTAGCAAATGAACACTTTGACCATTTTAGTTTCAGGTTGGCTTTTGCAAGGTAATCCAGCACTGATTGGAGTCGTTCCAAATGTTGTTCGAACGTTGCCGAGTAGACGATGACGTTATCTAGGTACACTAGGCAAGTTGGCCATCGAAGTCCGGCTAAAATAATATCCATTGCCCGCTGAAATGTGCCCGGGGCATTATTTAATCCAAATGGAAGAGCACGGAACTGATATAATCAATCCGCAGATACGAAAGCTGTTTTCGGTCTATCCTTGCTGGCGACTAGTACCTGGTGATATCCGGATTCGAAATTCATGCTGGAGAAAATTGTAGCCCCCTCCAGGCGGCTCAATGTATCGGCCACACGAGGCAGCGGGTAGGAATCCTTTACGGTCACTGCATTAAGTTTGTGATAATCAACAAAAAAATGCCAAGATTCACCTTTCTTTTTTACTAAGACCACAGGCGAAGACCAAGGGCTGTCAGAGTGTTCAATTATTCCCATACGTAACATTCCTTCCACCTGTTTTTGGATCACAGTTCGTTCCTTCCAGGCACTCTTACAAGTAAGCTGGTGAATTGGAGGGTTAACTCGAGTGTTAATGTCGTGCTCCACGAACGCACAGTGCCCCAAATTATCTTCACTAAATGCGAAACAGCTGATGGAACTATTGAGAATTTTCAACACATCACTTTTTTTATCTTCGTGCAGGTTTTCTCCAATTCTGCTTTTCAAATTATCCAATAATTTTTTAACTTTTTGATCCATTTTCTCAATCGCAGCATCTGCTCCTGAAGTTTTACCAGATTCTTCTGGGTTTTCCACTTCTTGGAATTCTTCTAAAGTCCCCAATGCTACATCTTTCTCCAGCCACACTGATTTGGGAGACAGATTTGCTACAGGAATGTTTTCCAGGTCCTTCTGCACGAGGGCGTGACTCGTAGACAGACTTGTCGTTGCCATCAGTGAAACTGATGGTTTCAGGACACAAGCGCCTTACAGTTTACTAGAAACTTTCGCTGGAACCGGTTTAATTGAATACGCTGGAATTTCCTGGCGATCGTTGGATACTAACACGGTATCTTCTGATTCTTGTTTTGCAGGGAGGGAGATTACCGCTAGCGGTATATCAACCATAGTGGGAAGAGGTTTTTCCGCCTGGTAATTAATTCGTATAGATCCAAATTGTTTGAGAAAACTATTTCCCATCAAAAGTTCCATTCCTGACATTCCCATAACGATTGCTTTTCCTTTCACAGATCTGTTTTTGTGCGTAACCAGGATTTCGGCTGCTCCTTCGGGCATCATTCGTGAACCGTTCGCGAGAATAATTCCGGAACCATCCCATGGCTGCTGAACGAATTGTGTTTTCTTCAATAATTCAGGAGAGATCACTGTCACTGTTGCACCAATATCAATCACTGCCGTAGCATTCACCTCACCACAAAACACAGGTTCTTTAATCAAGTTGGTTCCATCGAAGTTCAACAGGTGATTTCTTCCTGTACGTTAGGAGCTTGAGTCGCCAGGTTTACTGCTGCATTCGCTGTTAACGTCGTAACTGGTGCTGTATCCCGTGTCGGAGCTTTATAATTTGGAGATTCTAGATTTTTGAAACAGTACCGAGCGATGTGTCCGGGTCTCTTGCATTGGAAACAAAATTGTTTCCCGGCAGTAGAACGCCCTTTTGGCTTGTAGGGCCCTTTTGCTTTCTCTTGCTCGTTTTTCTCCTTCACTATTAAATTCTCACAGGTGTCTTGGATTAACCACGCATTGACTTCATAAATTCTGCTTGTTCGTCTGGATAGACGACGGAAAGGTTTGGTGTCTGCTCATGAGGTTTCTGCGGTTCCATTGCCATATCCTTCCATCCTCTTGCTTCTGACATGAGCGACGCTTCCGTTTAAGCTTTTCCCAGTGTTAAAAACTCTTCACATGTTTTAAAAAGGATGCTACAATCGGTGTGCTTCCGACATATTCGAGTCGACCAGTCTGCAAAGGTTGAGGATTTCATAATAGTACCTAACAGCTGGCACATCAATTCCTTGTGTTCTGCTCCTTAGTCTTGTCTCTTGAAAAAGATCATAGTTGTCCGGTTGAAACTCTGTTTAAAACATCGAACGAAGACCGGTAACTGCAGGTGTGGCAGAAATTCTCCTGCAGCAGGTTTTCCGTCGTATCTTCCCAGTCGTTCGGGATTCTTGCTCATAGGAACCAGTTTCTTTTCAGTAACGTCCAAGTACAGTATCCTGCACAAAAATCCGAACACCGATTTAATTTTTTAAAGCCACCTATTGGCGGGGTAGCGGGTTTTTTGTTTTTTTGTAAAGGGGGAGGGTAGACAGGGTGATGGACACGACAGGGCAGGGTTGGGTAAGTCTAGACCTAAAAAAATGCCTTAAGGTATTACGCTTTAAGGCAAGTTACAGGTCAGGACATTTTTGCAGCCCCCAGGGTGGTGTGTTTTTTTTACGACAGTTGGAAATTTAGGGCTTGGGCTTGGTAATAATGCTTACCGAGACAATTTAGCTTATGTTCCAGCTGCCTGTGAATATTTACGTCGTTGTCTATGGCGTAGGGGTAGCCTTTCTGAATGTGATGCTGGAGATCGATGTTCAATTCCAGATGAGATGATGAATTATTGTGGTTTGCTTACGAGAAATTCTCGTTCATATATAAAACAAGTAGTCATCGAGCAATATGTGGTTTTTTTGTTTTTTAAATAACTTAAAAAATAATAATTCACTTCGTTCTAAAAAATTTATATTCCCAGCATATTCGAATGAAAATATTATAAAAATACGAAATATTTCGCAATTCCTTTTTGGGAATCGAACACTGATCTACAGCGTCGCAATCAGATGCTCTACGCATATGCCATCGGTATCAATATAATTGTGCACAGGCAGCTCCCTGACTTATTTTGGGTAAGGAATATTACACAGCCAAAATCCAACATTTCCAACTGTCGTTTTAAAAAAACACATCACCCTGGGGGTTGCAAAAATGTCCCGACCTGTTACTTGCCTTAAAGCGTAATACCTTAAGGCATAAAAACAAAATTTATAGACTTACCCAACCCTTCCCTATGTGTCCATCACCCCGTCTACCCTCCCTCTTAAAGAAAAACAAACAAAAACCCTTTACCCCGCCAATAGGTGGCTTTAAAAAATTAAATCGGTGTTCGGATTTCTGTGCAGGATACTGTACATATTGAAATTATTACGTTTTTTGGCGTCACCCTATCCATTATGGGAAGAAATTGTCACATAACGCTACATCCATTGGCGCGCATCTTCATCCGGACTACCGCGAAAGATAGGCGGGCTAATAAATTTTTTGACAGCTGCCATAGCTTGTCTTTGTGGCTGTAAAATATGCCCTGATGGCACTATAAATTGTAGTCCGCCGACTGGAACAACTGGACTTGCAGCTCTCAAAACGACCTCGGTTTCTGAATCCGAGTCTGAATCTCTTGCAGTCTTGACTGATTCACCCTGACTGTCAGCTTCTTCGTTCAAATGGTCCTTTAGAATAGAACCTTCAAAATTTAGGGCTTCACCAACAAAGGAAGTTCCACTCTCCAACGATGAGGCTGGGGTAGGTAAAGTTTCTACCGGAACATTTGACAGTTCTTGAAGCGGATGTAATCGTCGGCTGGGGTCTCTTGGGCAAATAGGTAGCCATGGGTTTGTCCTCTTCGGCATCGGCTAACAAGGACTGCAGAACGACGTTTACTCTCAGGCAACAAGCTGCGTCTTCAACAATTGCCACACCGCAGCACAAATTCGTTACTTACTGGTAACAAGCTGCGTCTTAAAAATTAAAACTTTGCAGCCCTAATACGTCACTTACGGGTAACGAGCTGCATCTCCACCAATTGTCACACGGGTTGTATTTAAACAAGCACAAATGAATACAGCAAGTGATGACTTAAATCTAAACAATGGTTTTACTCGAACAAAAAGGGATAACAATTACCAAAAGTTGGAGAAGCGTCTGAAGACCTCTAGGGAAACCAGGGAACTCGTCTTTAACTGAATTTTACACTCGTATTTATACTGCTATACTAATTACGCCCCTTCCAGAGCGCATGTCTCCGTGTCTACTTCTAGCGCTGATTATCTGAGATGATTCATTCCCAAGGGCGCAGCGTAGTTCAATGAGCGGGTGAATCATCTCTGTGAAGAGATAAACATTTCCCCTTCTTCACCTGCGACAATATTAATTGTTTACTTTTTTAAATAGAGGTACGACGGGTTTGGCGCAAAACCATCATAAGTGGGGTTGGGTAATTTAAGTCCAGACACCCTTTTTATTTTGCCCCAGGTAATTCTTAAATGTCTGAAAGAAAGTAGACTATATTTTTGGTAGACTCCCCTACCCCCCAGGCTAACAAGAAAAATTTCTGCAACAGAAAACCGAGTCACCTTCTATTGTTCGTTGTGGTCATTATCGGATCGGGTATAGTTTGGGTATAGGGTGGTTCGAGGTTGCCATCTTGGCACGGTATTTCTGGTCCCATAGTGCAGCTACAACTGGAAAGCATTGGCTTTTTTAGGTTTTTTGGTGGCAAGTGGGATGTAGTTTCAGTTTGTTTAAGCGTGTTGTTTTTGAAAATGCCAGAATTTTCAAATTTTTCAAAGAACTTGGATAGTGAAGTTAAGTGTAGGTTTTTGGAACAGTTATCCCTATAAAAAATTGACGATCCAAATTGGATTGACGACGAACTGTGGATGAAACACCATGACGCTCTCACAGTTATTCCCCAGTAACTTGGGCAAAACTTATAGACTATTTCCAGAATGGGAGAAGTCTAATAACTGGAGAGAAACTGTATGTTGAAAAATATGTAATATCAGCCATGGAGCAGAGTCTAGAAAACAAAAGGTACAGTGACTTTTCTGCATTGCAGCTTACAAGCAACACAGTCGTCATCAAAGCAAAAGTGTGTAACCATGAAATGCTTATGCTTTTTATTTCAATCGACTGTTACATTCTTCTTTTCTTAGGTTACAGCATCTCAAACACTGAGTGTTACATATTATCCTTGGGGTTGCTTGTGCTAAAGATGGCATGGTACAATTTGCCCATTGTACATGTACTGCAGTGTAAAATTTCACCTAGTGTTCATCTTTTTATAGATTATAAGTATTAAATAGTACTATGTAAAATATGATATAGTCTAGGTGAAATGTGTACGCATGTAGCCACACTTTTGCATGTATTAATTTCGGCCCATGAAGTGAATACAAACAAAAATTACGCTGAGAAAAAATGTGGTTGGATTGAAAACCCTTCTAAGCCGGTAAAGTAATGGAAAAATATTAAATATATGTTTGCATGAATAACTTTCATTGTAATAACTGTAAAATACAGGGAAAAATTAACAATTGGAATTTTGACAGCTTCCCTTTATTTCGTAAACTTAGAAAAGCCAATGCTTTTCCGTTGTGGCTGCACTATGGGTCCAGAAATACCGTGCCAAGATGGCAACCTCAAACCACCCTATAGTCGGGTAGCAGATAGAAATACTAAATTCTTTTCATCGGTATGTTAGAAATTACATGGTAAGTCATTAATGGCTTATAAGGGAGACCTGCGTTCAAAGCTTGAATGAGACAATTGTTTTCGTACATCATTAAATATATAATTCATTATATTAGTGAACGAAATTTGCTTTAACAACTTAATCGAGCTTGGAACTGATCCTTCTGCAGGATACTGTACCTCTCCGAGTAATAACCGATCAATGATTTTTCAGGTAAGTAGGTCGGTGCGGTTTAACGGGTCTCTGATAATCCCCATCCCTATAAATACGGAAAATTTAAAGATTTTTTTTGCGGTAAAACTTCGAAACAAATAAATTTTACATAAATGGATATAATTATTATTAGAAAGCCGAGAGGACCTTATGCAAATGAGGTCACTTTGGCTTTTTTTTGAACAAACAGCTAGGGCTACGAAGACGCAAACAACGCAATCAAGGGCTTTAAAAAACGAGCTACGTTAGTTTTACTTGTAGCATAATTTACATTTTTTTTCTTGATGTTCAACGATTTTGGAGTAGGTTAAAAAACGAAATTATGGAAATTCCTTTTTTTCGGCATCAACCGGAGTTGCCGAATTCTTAAAAACCCTTTTTTAAAACCCTTTGTTTTTTTTCCTACAGTTTTTTACCTCATTTGCATAAGGTCCTCCCGGCTTTCTAAAGACTTTTTCATCGAATTTTTACCCACCCTTTCCATTTAAATAAAATTCTGAAAAAAATTAGGGACGTTATCACTATTTGTGAGATTGTACATACAAAAAATAGTACCACTTGGGTGGAAATTGTAGCACTGAGAGAACCGCAAAAACGGCGGTTTTGCATAAGGTTTTCTCAGGCTTCCAAAGGCTTCTAGTAGGTACTGCACATCTATAGACCAGTTTCGGATGCTGCGTTGCAAAATTTAAAAAAATCCAGGGGGGTTTCGATTTCAGGAAGAGATAGGAAAAAAGGGGTTTTTCATTTATTTACCCCAGTAATACTTTTCCAATTCAGGAAATGTTCTAGAATACTACACTTTAAGACATTCTGCGTCTTCTCCAGTCTTTATAAATAATTAATCATCCCTAAATTATCCATGAAAATTAATTCAAGTAAAAGGGTAGGGATGCTGTTTAGTATTTTTTGCGTTTCTAGTGTCAAGAAAATATGTAAACATGGGTGATTCAAATGTTAGCAATCTAATACCTCAAACAATAAATCTATTTAAACTGTCCGACTACGCCAATGGACTTGTTTCAAACAATTTGATCGATGTCTGCCACATTTGGTCTGGGAAAAGGTATGGACAATCGATGTTTACTTTTACCAATTTTTCTAAGTAGATATCCTTCTCTATCTGCACAAGTCCATTGGCGTAGTCGGGCAGTTTAAATAGATTTATTGTTTGAGGTATTAGATTGCCAGGGTTGTTAATATCGGTATCGGATTCGATACCGATAGTAGCGCCGTTAGCGATACTCAGTATCGGTACACTATCGGCGCTTCTTTCAAAAACAGGTATCGGAAGACTATCGGTCGAGTATCGATCGATAGTCGATACCGATACTTCGTCTGCAAACCTTTTTTTGTGTATCCGCCGAATTACTGTTCTCTACAATGTCAACTCGCGTTTTCGTTTGTGAAAGTTGTTTTGAATTTCGTGGCCCAGCTTCTAAAGTATTCCTACTTGTATAAATGCAAGAAATGTGCTCTTAATGCGCTAAATAAGGACAGTAAAGAGTCGTTGCTTTCATGCAGTGACATCTCTAGAAATAATCTAAAACAACATTTGAAGGTATGTTTTTCTAATTTATATACAATCTTTGACGTTTTTCTATAGTCAAGGCATCCATGCTTGGTTGATGCTTTTGAAGAGGCGTGTAAGAAAGGAGGAAAGGGTGTTAAAAGGAATGCAATTTGCATGGATGAACCTGATGCCTCAGGATCACTCTCTCAACCAACCATTAGAGATTCTATTTCTGGCAAACGTCCTAACATTTCTATTACGCAGTCACAGTTTGATGAGCAGCTTCTTGATTATATGGTAGGAAGCCTTCTGCCTATTAGGCATGTTGACAGTAAAGAATTAAAAACTTTTTGTAATGGAATATCTCATGGAAGTAAGGGTTTACTTATACTGTTTTTTCTGTAATGTTTATACTAATCTTTTTCCCTTTAAACTAGACTTCAAAATTATGTGCAGACAGACTATCGCAAAAAAGATTGAAGACAGGTTTCAAGCATCAAAACAAGCACTAGCCCAAATTTTGTCTAAGTTAACCTCCATATGCACGACAGCTGATGTGTGGAAATCTCGTGGTCGATCCTACATGGGTGTTACCTGTCATTGGCTTGACACCGAAACTCTTCTTAGAAAAAGTGCATGTCTCGCGGTGAGACGTGTCTTTGGAAGTCATACATATGACGTTGTAGCCAAGACTTTATCGGCTGTGCATAAAGAATTTAAGATTTCCCGCAAAATTGTTGTTACAATAACGGACAGTGGATCTAACTTTCCTAAAACTTTCCGGGTTTTTTCTCGTGAAAATGATGTTCAGGTTGATGAAGATGTTGATGAGGAATACGAAGATGAGGAAATCGTAAGTTTTTTTAATTATGGTTGAAACATTTCTTGCTCATAATTTGCTGTTTTGTTATTAGGACTTAGTTGAGATTGATCATGTCCAAGACGAATGGCATGGTAATGTGAACCAAGAGATCTATCCTCTGCCACCTCATAAAAAATGTGCCTGCCATTGGTTGAACTTGGTTGCAGCAGTTGACTGCGAAAACGCTCTCAAACGTGATTCTTATTCATCACTTCATCGATCTACATTTGCAAAGCTTCATACTCTTTTTAATAAGCAGAGTCGTAGTACCTTAGCTGCAGAAAAAACAAAAGAACTATTGGGTATTATTTTGTTTTCTTTGTTGTCTTGATACAAAAGTTAGCTTATTCTTTTCTATAGGTGTTCTGTTTGTCATCCCTAATGCAACACGTTGGAATGCCTGGTTTGATTCTGTAAACCATGTAGATAAACTTCTTGAAGCTGATTGTAACATCTAAGAACACGAGAAATTGCTAGAGAATTTAAATTTGTTATGCGAACATCATGGGGTCGGGGATTTCAAGTCACAGGAGGTTTTGTTTATGGAAAAGTATGTTTCTCTAATGAAGCCAGTTGCAACGGCTTTAGATATTTTACAAGGGGAAACGGGGAATCAGGTAACGGCTGGCCATTTGCTACCAGCCATTGTTGTGATTAAGCGACAAATTAATGACCTTAAACCTTCAAGGAAATTGAAAGTGTGTTCTCCCTTGGCAACTGCTTTACTTGAAGGCATCGAGAAAAGATTCAGAATTTTTTTTCTGTTAGATGAGCTTCGATTTGCTTCCGCAGTTCATCCAAAATTTAAATTCAATTGGTTGGCTGATGGCTTTTCTTCAGTAGAAGAAATTGACGGGATTAAAGCTTATATCATGGCTGAATTGAAGAAAAAAATTGAAGTCATGATCCAAGCTGATTCAAAATCTGTTCCAGGCATGGAAAACGATGTAGTGGACGATGACAGCCCAATAGATCCGAAAGACTTTTTTTCGCCCCTTAAATCTATTTCAAACCCGCAAAAAAGATTTTCGCCAGCAGATGATGAAATCAATCGGGTCTTTGAAACAAAAACGTGCAACGATTTCCGGGTACTTGATTCTTCATTTCCATATCTTCGTCGGTTGTTTATTCAACTTAACACCGGTTTGCCCTCAAGTGCCGCCGTTGAACGTCTGTTTTCTCTGGGTGGAAGAGTTTTGACGCCAATGCGTACTCAATTGAGTGATCAGCGCTTTGAGTCCTTAGTTTTTCTTAGAGCTAATAGTTGTCTCTTATAGTACCAATAATATACAGAATTAAAACTAAATTTCTTTATTTTTTTTCACGGACTATCGTTATCGGTATCGATATCGCCGATACCATCCAAAATAAGGATCGGTGTCGGTATCGCCGATACAAATACAAGCCAGTAATGGTATCGAAATCGACGATAGTTTTTTTAAGTACCGTTAACAACCCTGTAGATTGCTAACATTTGAATCACCCATGTTTACATATTTTCTTGACACTAGAAACGCAAAAAATACTAAACAGCATCCCTAGCCTTTTACTTGAATAATTTTCAAGGATAAACTAGGGATGATTAATTAATTAAATGACTGGAGAAGACGCAGAATGTCTTAAAGTGTAGTATTCTAGAACATTTCCTGAATTGGAAAAGTATTACTAGGGTAAAAAAATCAAAAACCCCCTTTTTTCCTATCTCCCCCTGCAATCGAAACCCCCCTGGATTTTTTAAAATTTTGCAACGCAGCCTCCGAAACTGGTCTATTGGGTCGAGTATATCTATAGAGCGAGAGAGAGAGAGGGATTTAGTTTACTAAATATCCGAAGGTTTAGAGGTCTTTATAGCAGCATAGGCTCCTCCTCCGTCGGTCGACCTGAGAAGCTTTATTGGGAATTTTCTCAACCAATAGGAATCGTTGAAAGTGAAAATGGTTAGTAATGACGAATTAAACATACTTCCAAGCTGAAATTGACAGATTTAAATTATGGCAAAGGTAACTAATAATGGTTCGCATCGTTTTTATGCTTTAAACATGAACCCATGTGACATTCTTTTCTTTTATTTGCATTTTAAAAAGTAAAAAATCGGCCATTTTGTACTTTTTTCCGGCATTTCAACATTTCAAACATAGATTGCACCAATTGTTATGTAAACACAAGGCCTACTTAATGCTTAAGGCCTGTAAACTCAAATACCTCCTATGGCGGGTAGGCGTTCCCTAATAAGAGCAAAATAACAAGGGTTACGACGACACCGTCTGGCGCTCGCAATTATAGCCTCTTTGAGAAATACCCCCAAAAAACTTTAACACTTGTTATAGTTACATAAACACATGAATAAAGATAAAACAAAAAGAAATCAAATTTTTGATAACATGATATAATATAAACTTGGACTGACATACTCATATCCATAAATCACTAGACGGAGTCTTTAACCACCATCCCAATATCGATAAAAGTTTGGTTGAAATGGTGAAATTTAATGATCAAAATATTACTTAGTGGACACAAATCTTTTTCAAAGAAGTGATTTTCTACACCTACTGGAATTGTTTAACTAAGAGATAAGGATTCTAAGATACTCTTAATTAAAGAATAAAAGGAAACCCTGTTTTTGCTTACTCTTGTATTTAGGTTTTCGAAGCAGTAGCAGTAGCGAGCGCCAGATTGTGTCGTCGTAACCCTTGTTTTTCCTCTGATTAGTTGTTGCCAGGTAACGCGTCACCGCCATAGGAGGTATACGAGTTTACAGGCCTTAAGCATTAAGTATGCCTTGGTAAACAATCAACTTGGTCTCCACGAGACGGTCTCGAAGGGTCGAGATCGTCACCGCTATATCCCAGAGGGACTATTCCGGCCCTCTGATTGGCTCTCTCCTTCTCCTCACCCTGAAGCCCCTCCACCCCTTCTGCTTGTGGTGTGTGGTGTGTGTGGGGCGTGTGGGGAGTTTTTCGTCGGGCGGTCGCCTTCATTTGTTTATTTTTCGTGTGTTTATTTATACTAATTAGGACTCGGCCTCGATCACATTCTAATCGATGACACCGCTAAGCTTCCCCGATTAAAATGAATCGGGGAAGTTCGGTGCGGGGAATTCTTTTTTCGGTGCGGAACGCGGGGGCTTGGCAACTCCCAGAATCCTCGTACACCCTGGCCAGAATCTCGCCAGAATCTTCAAAACCTCACAGAATCCCTAGAATTTTCAGAATCTCGTAGAATCCCTTAGAATCACCAGAATCTTATAGAATCCCATAAAAACCTTCAGAATCCGCGCACTATGTCGTCTGCTCATAAATGGAAAAAGCTATCAATGATATCAAATCCATTATTTAAAATGTCAATGGTTCCCAACAAAAACATCTTTTCCATCCTTGAAACATATGGAGCTGATTTGGCCCCACATGTTGTCTTCATATTAAAAACTTCTGGCTATATTTCTTTTCGAGCTATATCAAAAATTACTGAAGATAAAATAAGTAGCATTGAAAACTTCATTCGAACTCTTTTTGCTGATGAAACCCTCACAAATGAATTATCTAAAGAGCAAAAGATGTCTCAATTTGGACCTTTGTATTGGAATAAACCTGAAAATTTCACTTTCACACTTGGTGACAATGATTCCATACAAGCTGCAGTTGAAGTCAGCCAGAAACTTATCGAAGGACAAACACTGCCAACGTTGACTCTTCCACAACCTCCAATCTTTCAACACAAAAAGACTGTGTTAAGAAATGTTGCTCAAAATTCACTAAAAGAAGCTAAAAAAACACTGGCTGAAACTTCCATACTGACTGAACCACAGATACAAGGAAATGAGAAATTTACTCAATCAAAGAAGTCCCTCATGACAATTCTTACCGAGTGGCTTGAAAAGCATGAAGAAATCAGCTTTGACAAAACTAAATGGACTTTTGATGAATCAAAAGGCTTCGTTAACTGTGGACAATGTAAAGTCAAAATCAACATTTCATTGAATGAACAAAGTGGACAATCTAGAATTTCTAATGTTACACGTCATCTTTCGGTAAGTATTACATTGATTAGTAAGCTGCTTTTAACACATGAGTTATGTTGTTTTATAAATTTCAGAATATGCACAACAAAACGAAAGAAAACAGTCAAGGACGTGGAAAAGGCAGCAAACTTCTTATGGAGAGATTTGCGACTAAACAACAAACTGGAGAGAACACCAAAAATACCTCAATGGATAGTGCAGAAGGTTCCAGTTATATTGAAGAAGTAGACCTGCTAGATAGCGCTGAGATCCCCGCCGAGATCACCCCTATGCAGCCCATGCAGACTATGGATCCGTCAGATGAGATTGAAACGATTGAAACTGAGATTGAACCACCCTCGAAAAAAAAAAGACTGATATAAAAACTTCTCGTGGACAACAAAATTCGAAGAAAGGCTCTCGAAAGGATTTTTAATTGCTGATGGACCTTCCCCGTATGGCTCCATCAGCAAGAATTGGAATTCACGGGAAATCAGAAGAAAAATAAAGTTGTGCAACTCAGCGTCAGACGTATCTCAAACAACAATCGAAATGTATTTTGACGCAATTGATCAATTTAGTCAACTTGCAAAAACAAACGTGATTTTATCTAACCAGCTTCTTGCTCTCTGTGAAAAATATCGTAGTTTAAAGGCGATTGCCAATAATTCGCCCACCAGTGAAGAAGCCGGGTCCCTTTTGAAGAAAATGCTGCAACAGTCAATCTCACATAGCAAGAAAAAGGCGAAGGGTTACAGATATATGGACGAGGGCTTAAACAACTTCCGCCTCAACACGTACATTCTTGGAGGAAGGCGTATGTATGAAATTTTTCACGCTTATTTTAAAGGAGTATTCCCGTCCCCTCGAACGATGGGGGAAAGACTTGTCAAATTTCAAACGTTTGTCCCAGAAGGTAAGCTGTTTTATATAATAAATCTAAATTTTTATCCGTAAATCTAACTAATATTTTTTTAAGGATGTGTTAACGTCAATGGTCTTGTAGACTACCTACTTTCACACAAGCTACCAATGGTGGTATCCTTGAGCGAGGACGCAACAGCGATTGTGGGAAAGAGAGAATACAACAGTACAAGTAATTCAATATATGGATTCAGTTTACCGTTAAAATCTAACGGACTCCCTAATTGGGAAGATTCTGTGATGAAAAACACCCTCGATGCCGTCCGAATGTTTTCAACTTATAAAAGGGTGACCGTGATTATTGTTGTAATGGCCCAACCGTTGGGTGACGGAATTCCACCCATGAGAATCTGCTCATTCGGTAGCGATAACTCGTTCACGGCAACAGACGTGAAAAACAGACTAGACACGATCGTGTCATTGCTGAAAGAGAAAGGCATCTGTGTGTTAACCTACAGTGCCGATGGAGACTCTAGGGTAATAATTAATTACCATTAATAAAACGTGATATTATTACTAACTATTTGGTGTATTATTATTTTCCAGGAATTAAAATCTATGCGAGTAATGCTACAATTGGGCTATGTACAACGCAACAATGCTGACAAAGTTTTCCCAGGCAACACTTGCCCTTGGTTTGTGGCTACCATTGCAAAGGATGCACCAATTCCCGTTCAGGACACAATTCACGAGGGTGCCAAAATGCGTACTCGGCTTTTAAAGGACCACAGGCCTATGCCATTTGGCAACAAAATCGCATGTCGCGAAAATTTGGAGACCCTTTGTGGGCTGGTGACAAAAGACCAACACCTTTTACAAGAGCGTGATCTTCTTCCCGAAGATAAAATGAATTATGACGCCGTTTCAAGACTCATTCAACCTGGTCTCCGCGAGCTTCTCAAAAAACATGTTCCAGGTTCCGAGGGAACAATTTTTTTATTTAAAACTGATGGAATATGCCACCACCAGTTTCCTTGATAAGCAAATGTCTCCTTTAGAACGAATTTTTCGCCTCTGGTTTGCAGTATTTTCCGTTCGTTACTGGAGATATTGGATGATGTGTGACCAAGCTTATCCATTGGCCAAGCATTTTTTCACCAGCAATGCGTGTCAGTGCTTGGAGCTGAACGCTCATTCATTAGTCCTAACTGAACTGAGACTACAGGAGGCCAAGATGACAGAAATGTTTTGGCCTTGGTGTTTTGGCAGCCAACAATGTGAATCGTACTTTAAAGCCTTAAGGTCATTTACTCCTGTTGGAAGTACTCAAACAAATTTCACTGTCGGAGAGGTTATAACGAGTCGCGGATGGAAGGTAAAAATATTTTAATTTTTTCAGTTGAAATAATCAATAATTTGTTTACAATTATTTAGGTAGATGCAAATTTGATTGCAACGGCGGAAGGGGATACGCATGGCATCATCTACCCAAGGCATATTGCGCAACTAGAACGGTGTGGTGGGACTAAACGTGCCATGGAGGATGTGGAACACCCATCGAAGAGCCAAATTGTATCAATAATCAAACGTGCATTGCAAGAGGCAAAGTCTGAACTCAATCAGTTGGGAGTGTTGGTGAATGCCGCTGACAGCGAATGTTTCAAATACGACCCCCGTCTAGCTGTAACGTCAACTTTGTCTGAATTGGAAAACATTGCCGGTCCGATAGTCGACGATTGTGATGAGCCTGACATTGAAGGCGTAAGTGAAATCGACGATCAATTAGACGAAAGTGATCGTCAAGACATCGAGATGTTAAATCTACTTTTTGATGCTGAATTTACGGACTTCACAAATCGCTTGAGTGCTAGTAAAACAAACAAAAAAACTCTTGATCCTTTATCTGTTCCTTTGGAGTTAACTCCATTTGTCAAAATTGCTGAGAAAAACAGTCGATTGAGAGTGGTCAAAAAGAGTGCCATTATTTGGTTTTTGGAACACGGGGTTCGTCGACTTAGCAACGATAGAACTTATCGAGTTCGGGCTACTTCACCTTATGTACAACGACAGCATCTTATTGTAAAGACCGTAGAAAAAAGAATTGTCAGGATCGGTGATTGGTGTATTTTCAAAACAGATGAAGACTGTCCTTTGCCTAATAAATTCCTATTGGGTAGGGTTTTGTCTTTTTCTCTACGAGTTGGGAGTAAAAAAGAATTAGGAAAACGGGTTTTGGAATGGGCGTATGATGGTGATCAAAATAATTTAGGCGCTTTATGCATTTGGTATGAAGTCGTGTGGAATTCAACCAAGAAGGAGATCCAGTCTGAATTAAAGGACATTATAGTCTCGTCCCATGGTTTCCACCCTTGCGAGACATATGTTTGTAGTATTCCGCCACCAACTATAGATCCCAGCAATTCCCGGTTGTTTCTTCTTCGCCACATAATTAGTGATCTATATTCATTTGTCAACGAGCTGTTGCCTTCTTAATGCTATGTGTTAATGATTGGAACCCAATAAACCCCTTGAGGACAAGAAAGATTATATTTAAAAGGCATTAGAATCTTATTTTAAATTTTCAGAATCTTTCGAATTTGATAGAATCTTCAGAATCTGATAGAATCCCTAGAATTTTACAGAATCCCTAGGATCTTACAGAATACCTAGGATCTTACAGAATCCCTAGGATCTTACAGAATCTCGAGAATCTTTAAGATTCTGAATCCTCGTACACCCAGATATTGAGTTGCCAACCCCCCGGCGGAACGGTGCTATAATCGGTACTGCACCGATAGCACCTCTACTGCCATAGGAGGTTGGTCTAACCAGTGACCTTGAGTTCTGATAGGCCAACGAGAATCCCGTGACTAGGGTCACATTTTTTTCTTGTTGGCCGTAGGGCAACTGCTAATTTAGATCACTATTCATTGATAATCGGGGAAGGCACCGATCACCGATATCACCGCACCGAGCACCGAAATCTCTTCCCCGATTAAGATTAGCCCCGCACCGGATCGACTAAAAAGCTCCCCGATAGAGCAGTAAAACATCCTACGTTGCACGTTCTCCACAAATGCGAAAATCTCATTTGTGTCCAAGTTGGTCTGCTGCGGCTCCAGCGTCTTATGGAGAAACCAACTTCTTCATGTTAAAAAATAAGTTTTCATAAATATAATTCAGATTTTCCCCCTTTTCTTCCTAGCAGTGGGTACCCTATTCATTTTTTCATTTCCCAATTTTTTTTTCTAGCCCTAGTTCTATCTGGTTTATTTTTATTTAGCTATTGTTTGTGAATAGTTGGTTGTTCATCCCCTCGTAGCAGACGAATTTCTGGCAGCAAACGAAATTCTTCGGCTAAAAGAGACGAGCAATTTACAAACAAAAATAAAATAAAAAAAAGTAGATAGAACTGGAGCTAGAAAAAAAATTGGGAAATGAAAAGATTAATAGGGTACCCACTGCTAGGAAGAAAAGGGGGAAATCTAAATTATAGTTATGAAAACTTAATTTTTAACGTGAAGAAGATTGTTTCTCCATAAGACGCTGCAGCCGCAGCAGACCAACTTGGACACAAATGAGATTTTCACATTTGTGAAAAACGCGCAACGCAGGATGTTTTACTGCTCTATTGGCACGGGGCCGAGCGCTAATACTATTTATGTTTACTTTTATTGTTTGTTATTTATTCTAATACTATATATTACTATATATGTAAAAAAATTAAGATAATTTTCATAAACAAAAAAATTTTGGACAAGATGTTTTTTGTAGTTTTTGCGCTTTAGAGATATACTTGATCCTATAGACTTAAGTAACAATTTTCATTGTTTTTAAAACTTTTTTTTATGAATATTTTTTCATAAATTATACAGAAATAGATAGCCCTTGTCAAGAGCTATCCATTTCTGTAAAATTTATTAATTTTCGTCTTATTATTTTCCCGCAAAAAATTATTTAAATTTCACGTATTATTGGGGGGTGGGGATTAACGGATACTTTATTATTTCAAAATTTTATTCTAATTCTTTTTATGGTTATTAAATTATAGATTTACCCCCTCTTTTCCCTATTTTTCAGACAGGGAGGGGATAAATGTATAATTTTTCAGATGTGTTACATCTGAAAAATAGGGTAAAGAGGGGGTAAATGTATAATTTTATTACCATACCAAAGAATAAGAATAAAATTTTGAAATAATTCACGGGATACAGGAAGGGGATCTAGAAAATTCAGGTGTACGGTTGATGACGTAAAGTAAAATACAATTCCCGCCAATACGTGTGTGTGAAGCACGTATTCAGTACTAACATTAGAAAAAGTAGAAAAATTTCAGAAAGTATACTCCCGCGCCCCTAGCGGTAAGACCAAGCATCGCCTACTGGATTTCTCTCATCCTTATGGCGATGATAGCGGTCTTTACTTCGTAGTCTGTGCCACGACTTTACTTTCATGATTCTTAGTGAAATGAATCCACCCCCAAAATGTAAAAAAAATATTACATTTCTACATGTAATAGTGAATCTAATAGAATTCAGACTAAAGCTGACACGAAGGAAACGACGGAACTTTGACTTTCATTACAGGACTTTCTGCCAATGAAACATTTCCAAAAGTTATTAACACCGTAATCAACTAAACTTAAATAACCTTAAATCCCGGAGGTGCCCAAAGGGCTTTATTAAAAAGAAACCATAAAGGTGTGGCTAGCCAAGTCAGCTCTGTTTAACTCAATTAATTACACAAAGTTGCTTTTTTTAACCAGCTAAATACAAGTTTGCAAACGGTTTTATTTTTTTCTTAATTGAAAGAGAGCAAAAAATGCACCGCAACACTGAGTAATCTTTCAGCCTCGGTCTAAACATATACTTCCTTTTGAATCAAGGAAATCATAATACATTCTAATAGGAAGACGTTTATTACCGCAAAATCCATTTAGTCTGGAACTTGTTTTTTTGTAAGGAAAATACTATTCACCATTTAGGCTCACTAATAAGGTAAATAGTATTTCGAAAAACCTTAATAAACGATCATACTAAACCATTAGAAACCCTTAAAAGACTCGAACGAAAACCGAACGAATACTTCACTTTTTTAAAGTGAAGGATCGATAAATAGTAAAAAAGAAGCGTATAAACTAATCATTCGGAAAAGATGGTTGAACAGGACCATTACACCGATCACCGACAATACTGAGGAGATCAGTAGTATTCTGCTGGAGATATGAAGGTTCATCCATTTCGTTTCGTTGATTAAGCGAATTATCCAAGTCGACAAGATTTTCTGGCAAATGCGCTTCAATTTGGATGACACTATCTGCATGAACACCAGTATTACGAAGGAGCTCATTTTCCTTTTGAACTGCAGACAATTGGTCTCGTGTTTGGCGTAGTTGTTGCTGCAGAAAGTAAATGGTTGACTGCATGCCTTCAACATCTTCATCCAATTCCAGTAAAAACTCGTCTAATTCTGCATGAGACGAATGGATGCAAAATTTATTCATGGTCATTAAAAAACTCTCGATCAGTCAAAAATTAGCTACATTAAAATACCGTGAAAGAAAGTGGTTTGTTTTTCCGAAAAATGTACTACACAAATGTACAACTAAATTTCTCTACAATGCTCTTACCTTAAGCATGCCTCATTACTCAGGCTAGGAATGAAAATAAAAAATGAAGCAAGAACAAAAATACCATATACAGTACCTGACTGAGATTTCTTCATTTCTTCACTAAAATTTCTCTGCAGAGCTAGATCACCTTCAAGCTTTGCCAGTCTGCCAGAGGATATCATTCTTCCCAATTCTTCATTTTCTTGGTAAAGGAGTCTGCATTTCGCCATTAATCGTTTCCCTGTATTGCTATAATTTTCCAAGAGAAGATGTTCACGCTTTAGGGCATGTTGCATATGACGTGGATAACAAATGTATTGCAATAAACTGTAACATGAAAAAAAAGAGAGAAAAAGAAAGAACAACCTGTCTGGAGTAAACTTCCACGCACTCAATTCATTCTGTGTCTCCTCCAATGCTGATTTAGACTTATCAAGCTCCCCACGAAGGTGTTGAATCAGTACATTGACTGCAGGGTCTAACAGAGATGACCTCAATGATGTTGAGCTACCAGCTTGTAATGCTTTCAGTTCATGAATTTGGACCTATTGTTGCAAAATTATTGCAGTATTCAGGAACAACATACTACCCATGATATTTATAGGTAATCTGCAGTTAATGCAAGTAATTATTCGATTAGCTTAGAAATACTCACTATTAGATCCTGAATTTCTTGTTCTTTAGTATTTAAACGCATTAAAAGAAAACTTTCTCTTCGGCCACATTCAGAAGAAATTGAATGTTTCAACTTTTCCTCAAATTCTCGTACTGGAGCCAATGCTGAGTAATAATTACAATTAGTAAGTGTCTAATGCTTCTTCAACCGCAAATCAGAGAGCACAAAGGAACTAACCAATTTGTGCAGAGGATAGTTGTGACTCTAGCCAACTAATATAAGATTCTTGTTTTGCCCAATGCTGAAGGAACTGGGACTTCTCAAGATTAACTAGTTCTTCTTCATTCAATAACACTCTAGTGGGAGGGTCTCGCTCCACCTCCCCCATTGTCTGGATGTTCTTTGAGGAAATTTAATTACGAACTGTAACTGAAGAAAATCTCTTTTCCTAACAATTGTTCTAATGCGATTAAAAAACTACGTATAGAATATAACAACACTAACACAATGGTAAAATCTATTTCCCCCGGCAGCCGGTGGGCGGGTAGTGCTGTGGTGCCACTTGGGGAAAACCTGAAAACGTTTATCAAAAACAACTTGATCTCGGTCGCTGGGGTGAACCCTACCAGAGTAATAGAATACTATTACTCTGACCCTACCGTCTTTCATGGGGGGTTCCAACACTTTCGCTATGTTAGCGAATGAAAATAGTTTAAATTAGAAATTCGGTTAGCTAGTTGTTATCTAGGAGAATTTTGATAAGCGAGTCAGTTCGCTAATCAACGGGCATTAGCGAAGAGGTTCCCTACTAGGGCTCGGCCCCGCGTCCAATGGGTAGGTTTTTGGAAAAATGGGTATGTGTTCTCGGCTAAAAAATTTGATGCGTTGGGTAACGGTTCTTGAGACTTTGTGCCTACTACCTACCCGGGTTAAACGTGGGTAATACAATTTCAAAACTGGTTCCATTACCCGGTTTCAAAACCCGGTTAGCTCCGATTTCCTACCTGATTACTCTGTTTTTTGCCCGATTTCCCGAAGGGATTAAGGGTGAGGCAGTTTGGGTTGGAGGGGAAAGTGGAAACGAATGAAATTCGCCTGCTAAGCTCAATAGATGGAGATTGGGTTATCTTACGGTACAAAGAACTGATTCTGGAAAGAATAATATAGATTAATAACTATGAATAAAAATATTTTGAATACGTCTTCATGTTATTCGCATGACATATTTCCTAAGAGGAGTTAAATATTAAAATGATATAAGAAATAAACGGCAGCTACTATTTCAGCGTTGTTTTGTTACAAAGCAGACGACAGCGTAAATAAAAAAGTTATTATTACATATGTTCCTTGTTGGTTTTGGTTATTTGTTATTGATTTGTTAAAAATAATATAATTAGTTAAAAACAAAACAGTGTAATGCCGCGTCGAAGTGGTTTGAATAGAAATAATTCAGTGAAATTAAAGCAACAAAATACAATAGACCTCCTGCACTGTGCGGATAGCAGGATTCTTGTAGTCCGACAACGCTGTCGGCAGCCATCTTAAGAAAACTCCACCCTTTTAGTGCACAGGCTCTTATGGAAGTATTTTTCAAAGTGATTTTTGTCTTAACTGGATTACAATTTCGACCAAAGAAAAATAATGAAAAATACTACATAATTCAGGTAATCCGTAGAATGTAAGTTTTCCACTATTGAAGTAGTGGAAGTCATATTAATTAAATGTTTTGTGCAATGCATATGGGCATTGTTTATATATATAGGACCCACACATGTATATTTTACTTGTAATTTTTAACATTTTTCCACTGAAACACTTGGTAATTGATTTTTCCAAATTATTTAGATTGTCATGTGCGAGGAGGAATTTGTGGAAAATGCTGTAATCCAATTATTCGACCTCTCCAACCTTGTTATTGGTCTGTTACAATACATAGCAAATTCTTTCTTCAGTGAGACGTACTCTGCATTCATTTTTTCAAGTTGTGCTGTTAACTTTTCGATTTCTTTTTGCAACTCACTCACCAATTGTGGTGAGTGTTCACTTGATGACGGTTCTTCGTCGACCAGGCTGTGGCACGGTTTCGATGTTGACAGGTCCATTTGAGAATCTTGAAGTTCTTCAGCAAGTAGAACTTCACTTGAATTCAGATTTTCATTAACTTCAAAGGGATGAGGACTGTGTATCGTAATGTTGCTATTATCTTCCTTCTTGGGTTGGGTATAGTTTGCTAAAGTGTTCATAAACATAGCCTCTGCAACAACAATAATAAATATATGAAATGTCTTTGAACTTGTAATGTATACCTCAGTTGTAGGTATACAACACTCTTCTTTGTAAACGAGTGCTATCTGTGATAGCTTTGTTCAATGATACTGAAGGAGCCCAATCTGGGTGATTTTTCTGTAAATAGTAGCTTGGTTTTCCTATGACAGTCAAATAAGCTTATAAATGGTTATGAGTTAAGTACAATATTTGGAGCTTACCAGATGCAAAATGAAGATTACACACCAAGTGTTTTGTTTTGATGTTAGCATCATTGATGTTTAACCTAGCTAACCAGAGTTCTCTTCTTTGCTGAATAATTATTGAGTCCGATGGGTATCTGTTGTCTGGAGAGACAGGAATACCAAAGAACCGTACGCCAACTGACTTATCTCCTATTCCATTGTTAGGACACCCTTTGACAACACACTTCTTATAGAACTTTGAGATGTTAGGGGATGCCCTGTACAAAACATTTAATTAATATGACTTCCACTACTTCAATAGTGGAAAACTTACATTCTACGGATTACCTGAATTATGTAGTATTTTTCACTATTTTTCTTTGGTCGAAATTGTAATCCAGTTAAGACAAAAATCACTTTGAAAAAATACTTCCATAAGAGCCTGTGTACTAAAAGGGTGGAGTTTTCTTAAGATGGCTGCCGACAGCGTTGTCGGACTACAAGAATCCTGCTATCCGCACGGTGCAGGAGGTCTATTGCAGAGGTAACTGAATTGATTATTATTTCTATTTTTTATTATCATTTTCTTTAAAAACAAATATGTAACTATGTGTTTTATACAAAATAACAAAGATTGACCACATATCCCAGAAAAATAACAAGCAGAACTCAAAATACTGACCAATTGTCAGACAGGTATGTTAATTTACGATTAAAAGTTGCTAATTAGTGTATTGGAAAATAACACGATTTCATCTTATTGTAGTTTTCCATCATGTTCAATGCTGGAGGGGAATTCGACAGATCAACTGATGCCAAATATTGACAGCGTGAAGTCTGTTGAAAGGTATTTGTAGAATATCCTACTATGTTCTAGTAACATAGGTTGATTTGTTAAATATTGACATCTTTGTTTCTTATAGTAGTTTACCGTCATGTTCAATGCTGAAAGGGGATTTGGTAGATCAACTGATGCCAAATGTTGACAGCGTGAAGTCTGTTGAAAGGCATTTGTGGTATTTCTTACTGAGTTCTAGTAACCTAGGCTGTTTTTTTTTTATATTATCGTCTTTGTTTCTTTTCTATAGCTCTTTAGGTAGGTCTTGCATTGGTGTGAAAAAGTAAATAGTCAAATTTGTCCAAGCGGAGTGTTTGTACCTTTATCGAATAAAGAAAAGCCTGTACCTACCTAACCCAAGAAATCAGTTAGAATTCGCGTAAACGAATCTATTGATTATGAGGCAACGTCCAATTATGAGTTTGAGGACGAGAGTCGGAAAAGAAGTCTGAAGGGTAATAATCGCAAAGTTAAGAAACACTGTGATGACATTTCTATTACCAATTTATTTGGGGATCAAAGGTAAGAGAGACAGAAAAAAATTTTCAAAAAGAAAACAGAAGTAATGAATCTTTTGTCAATGTATTTTTGTAGAATGGAAAGTGAACCAGAAGAAACTCGTCTGGATTTACCGAACTTATCAATGGAACAGAATATTCAAAATCCTATTGCATACTTGCAATTATCAGTTCCTCTTTTTCCGACCAGAGTTCCTTTTGTTGATATTCACAATCCTTTGACCAAATCTCCTGTTGAAAGGTAACCTTTTTTCTATCGTAAAGTTTTATTTGTATAGATGTTGATCACGTTCTTTTTGCATTTATGATTGCATAACTACAATGAATGGTTGCTCCCAACGGCTAAAACATGTGCCTTTATTTCATTGCATAAGGAAAAAACCAGCCAATCAATGTGTGTATACACCCGAGGAACTCGACCAATTAGATTTGGCTGGATTACCCGAACCAAAGACCAAAGAACAGCTGGATGAGATCGTGCGCTTGCGGCAGTGCATGAACGCGATGTAGTTTGTTGTGTGTGCTACCAGCGAGGAATAGAGAAGCACCGGTTGTCTTTCACACCTGATGGAATTTTGGATTGCGACCTCAAGCCTTTTCTGAGAATTTGCAAGAAAAAATGTTACGATTGTCTAAAACGAAACGCGCTTCCTAAATTTGCCATCGCAAAAGGAAACTGGTTCGGTCAGTTACCGGAGCAATTACGAAACATGACAATCGGCACTCGTAGCCTCGTTCGTCCGGTTCACAATTCTGGCCATTTGGTAGCTTACAGCTCAAAAACTATGTCGGAGGAACGTCAATCACTGGTCATATCAACTCAAATCGATTAGACACTCAGTGCAGCCTAGTGAGGTTCCCCTCCGCGTTATCGTCGTATCTCCGTTCACCAAGGATGAAACAATCATTCAAAAAGCCAAAATTGCCGCCATAAAGAATAATTACATCATTGACCCAAAAGCAATCGAACAGACTTAGAATTTTTGGAAAGAAGTCGGTAACAAGATCACGGCGAAAGCTGAATTCACCAAAGCTAATTTAGAACAGTTTCCTATCAACGACGTTTGTCCATCCATGTTTACCATGACGTTCACAGACAATGATGAAGCTAAAACGGAAGTCGATGGAAGTTCACACGAGGTCGCTGAGGAGAAAGAATACTCATCCGGTGGTTCTTAGCTATTACGCACTAACATAGAAATAGAAGAAATTGTAATAACAGCAGCGAATGTTACAATTGGTGGGAACACGCCAGCTGAATCGAACGTCCACGGAAAAGTCGTTAAGGCCTTGTCTGGAAACAAAATTCTTTCCCCTAGCGTCACTAAGTTAGAGATTTACGTCGTGAGACCTGACAACAGTTTTGTTTCAGGCTCGAACCCCAACTACCTTGAAATCCATTTTCCTGATTTACTACCTTTCGGAAGAGGTGGAACAGGCGAAACAAGACGGGTAAAAATTTCGCACAAAGCCTTATGAGCCTGCATGCTGAATCTCAGCACATGACAATTTCAAGAAGTCGATTTTGTTTTGCCGATGTATGATATGGTCACTCGCCAACAAGTATCAACTAATGGATTTGTCCGCTCGAAAATTCCGTCTCGTCGCAGGGGCGCCGATGGAACTTTATCTACTAATGCAGAAGCGTTTGGCCAAATATCCCTCGAAGATATGAAGAAAGTCTGCGAGCACAAAATGAATTGTGCCAAAACAGGCAGTAAAGGTGGAACTTTGCCTCCTCTAGTGAGCCTTCATGGGGTAGCAGCCGAATTTTTCAACATCACCGTCGCAACAAAACACAATCAACACTCCATGGCTGCCGCAGCTGAAAATCGAGGCGGAGTTTACGCAGCTCACAATTCCCTAGGAAAAGCTTACATCTGGTTTACTTTTAGCCCAGATGACACGAAATCATTCAAAATCTTGTTGTATGCACGGCGTCCAGAACAATCGGCCATCTACAAGACTAAATTCCAGGCGGAATAATTAGATTTGAGACTTTAGCTAATCGGCCATTTGCCGGAGCACTCAACTTCGACCGATGCTTGAACATAGCTATCGAGTACCTCGTTGGATTGAGTTGTGAGGTATTAACCACCGAAATAAGCGAAACGGAATGTGGTGAACTCAGTGGCCAAAAGGGCCACGCTGCGATTGTATTAAACACGAACGAGGTTACAAAGGACGAAACCGGGAACAACAGGTTGCGACTGCAGCCACGACGAAAACGAATCAGAGTCACCTCGTTGCCGCATCTCCCCCCGTCTTCCACTACGGCGGAAATGCAGAAAAAGGGGAAAACCAAAGAAGGGCGCTAATGCGAACAATTAGCTTTAGGTGTAAATGGGGTGGCGGAAGTGTAAGGGAGAGTAACCTATAGAAAAACCAAAGGGTATTAGTTTAGCCAAGGTCAGACAAATTCAGACTTGTCTGCCGCTCTGCAATAACACGATCACACACACACACGTACAGTATACTGCACAAAAATCCGAACACCGATTTAATTTTTTAAAGCCCCCTATTGGCGGGTTAAAGGGTTTTTTGTTTGTTTTCTTTAAGAGGGAGGGTAGAAGGGGTGATGGACACATAGGGCAGGGTTGGTTAAGTCTAGACATTTTTTCATGCCTTAAGGTATTACGCTTTAAGGCAAGTAACAGGTCGGGACATTTTTGCAACCCCCAGGGGGGTGTGTTTTTTTTAAACGACAGTTGGAAATGTTGGACTTAGACTGTGTAATATTCCATACCCAAATAAATTAGATAGCTGACTGTGCACATTGATGTCAATACCGATGGCATATGTGTAGAGCCTCTGATTGCGACGCCGTAGATCAGTGTTCGCTTCCCGATACGGAATTGCGAAAATATCTGGTATCGTTATAACATTCTTCATTCGAATTTGCTGGGAATATTAATTACTTCAAAAAGAAGGGGATTACAGTGCCGGTCCAGTTATAGAACCGGCCTGTGCGCGGTTCTATAACTGAATGGTTCTATAACCAAGCACCCGATCTTAGTGCCACCTATCGTCGGTTCTTTCATCGCTCAAACTTTGACGGTCTTAGAATGTAAGGGCACATAGCATAGTGGTAATGCTGTTCGCTATAGTACTAGAGTCCCGTGTTCGAACAGCTGGTATGACTAACTTGAAAAGATTTTTAATATATGTGTAATATAGTCTATGGCTATGAATGGTGAGATACTAGTGTATCTTTATTGGTGGGGGACCATCCAAAGAGGAAGTGGTTTGATGAACTAGAAGAACTGTTGTCATACCAGAAGGAAAAAGAAATTAGAAGGACTTGAATGGAACGAGGTGCTAGAAGATAAGAATGAATAGTGGAAGCTATTGTATTCTATTGTATTTGGTATGAATAACTTTACCGCCTATTATTATTGTATTTGGTATGAATAACTTTAACGCCTATTATTATTAGTTGGGTCATTGAACCGATGTACAACATTGCCTAAAAAGATAAAACCCATTACAATAATATTTTTTTGCATGTTTTAAAAGGCAAAACCCATTCATTCCCGCCATAGAAAATCGATATAGTTCATAATACGGCCAACGGTGGCGCTGAAACAAACAAAGAAAAATCGGTTCGATAACCGAGCCGGTTCCATAGCTAGGCGGTTCTATAACTGGACCGGCACTGTATTATTTTTTAAATTATTAAATAAAAAAAAAGCACATATTGCTCGATAAAATTTTTTTTTTTTTTGAACTTATTCCAAATTCGTATCCTAAAATCGTGAAAGACTCGTTTAATCGAATTTTTCTTAATATCAAACATACAGCATCATGAGATGTAAACATGTCGTGATCACAAGAAAATTTGTTTGATAATAGAGTTAGGAAAGAAATACGTTCAGGTAGAATTACTAAGTATGTTCTAGGCTCCATATTTAACAGCTTTCTCGTTCTTAATAAACTACTTCGTCTAAAGGAGAACATCTCGAGATTTTCCCAGCTAGCACAAGTTGTGACCAGGTTGCTACCTGGTCACGTTTTTTTTTCCCGGGTCACAACCAGTGGGAATGACTTGGTCGTGCCCTTTTTATTCCATATTACCGCCCATAAGCTTCCCTGGTCACGACCAGAATAATATTCCCATAAAACGGACGTTGGCCGTAAAATAAACTTTTCTTTTTTCTTTTATAAACCTTAATTAAATATGATCTACGGAATCCAAAATAAATAAATGCCATCCATGGAAAATGAGAAATCTTGTTTAAAGAACTTGATTAAATATATTAATATCATAAGATAGAGAACGACACGGGTACACCAACATTTGATGACAAGAACAGACATGTAAGTATTAAATGTTAAAGAAAACGTAATCTTGATTAAATGAAGAAAATGACGAGACGTCTTAGCTTCCAATAGATTGGGATGATTCGGAGTCGTTTTGCTCTTCGTCGGAACCAATCTGGGATTCTTGTTTGCCGTCCTCGAGGTCCATCTCTTTCTCGTAGTAGCCATCGATTGCACCAATTTCGGCAGACGACATTCCTTCGCGAGGGTCCTCTTCGTCGTCCAGACGAGTCCGCTTTCCGGCTGTTGCTTGAGCTCTTAGATAACGCCGGCCAGCTTTGTAGATCCAGTTTTTCGAGGTTTCTTCTACTGCTGACTGTTCGACATTCGTATAAGAGATGCTTGAGCGGACCAAATCTGTTTTAAAGTTTGAAAAATGACTAAATGAAAACCCAAAACGCTAAGGATTTTAAAATTTTACCGTAAATGAAATGAAACAGCTTTGTGTTTTTTACTGCGTACTTGCTAGCGTCACGACCGGCCCAGGAGAGGGACATACCCCACTTGTCGGTAATAATTGCAGCCCATATGTTGCAGATTCGATCGTCAAGATTGTTGCCTCCAAGTGAACTTAGTCTGCCAGTCATCTAAAAATGAAATACATTTATAGGGTCATTCCACGCCAAAACATCCAGAGCTCGTTGCGACCATCTCACGGATTTTGATAATTTTTGGTGGGTGGGTTGTTAATAGTTAGAAAATAAGGTATGCCAAAGGATTTTACCCAAATATTATTCGTTCGGATGATATTTGGGTTCAAAGTTTAGATTTTTTCAAAAAAGTCGAAAATTGGGTATTGAGCGCAATAATTTTTAAAACCGATTTAAACTAAAGAATCAATTTTTTTTATGATTAGAATATAAAAAGGGTATAGAAAACTTAATTTTAAGACCATTGCGACCTTTATCAGAAGTTATTATCCCCCCAACGTCATCATTTTTAAGATATGAGTTTTTGACAACTTTCATAAGCTTTTTGAGGGTTTTAAAATCGTTGTAGGTGTATGATTTTTCTACCAAGTATATTTCATGGTAAAGACATTTGACTGTTAAAAAATAAATAGTTTATCTTTTATACAAAAAAAGATATTAATCTTTAAAGTTAGGAAAAACCACAATTTTGACGAAAATTGGTCTTTTTCAAAAAATTATATCTCAAAACTATAATTTTTGTTTTATATGAAACTTATAGATACTATTGCTTATTATGTCTTCTAAAACATATCAAAAAATTAGAAAGGTATTATTTTTTGTTCTCAAGATATTTTTATTTTAGTCGGTGACATTTGAAAGTGATAGAAAATTGATATTCAGGTGGAGATTAGTGACATATACAATTCGAATTCTTTAGAAATCAAATTGTTTTCATCGGATGTTATTCCAAAGCTTCTTCCGGATCGTGTTCGTGGTTTAGGAGGGTTAATTTTTACAAGAACATCAGAGATTGAAATGAATACATCGTTCGTTTTGGGGGGCCAAGTATAATTAAGACAGGGACCATTTTCACTGAACAATTTGACATTCACTCCGTTATAGTCGACGTCAAGGATCTTTCCAATCCGCCACTGACTCATGAACACAACAGCAACGTAATCGTCTACAAACAAATTACTGATGGAGACAAAGTTTCTATCCGGTAAACTAGGCAAAACAATAAAAGTTACTTTTGGAAAACCACTATCTTGGACAGAAGTACGAGAGGCTTGTAAAACACCCTTTGAAATTTGTTCGTAAAAATGATATTTTTGTGTTCCGGTTATGGCAAGAGCAGAGTTTAACCTATTGAAAAGCCTTTCTGCGTCGGCCGCAATGATATCTTTAGTTACGTATACAAATTCAATCCCAGGTAAATTATCCACTGCCCAGTTGTAAAGATCTAAGGGGGTTAAAATCAATGAAAGTGGAAGGGAAGCTCGTCGAGCTAATCGCTTGACAGTCCCACCGACCCCATCACATGCATTTTTCCCATGACAAGTAGCCCAAAAGTGCCAAACGGCAGGGACACCATGGTCAGATTCGAATAGGGAAAGATTGGCAAAATTAAATCGATTTTTGTAATGTGCCGGTCCACCGTCGCTAAAGAAGAATACCTTTTTTAAATTGGGAATCACAGTTTTGATTTTAGGTAAAATTCCCCGAATGAACGAATGAACAGCTACTGCGTCGTGTTTAAGAGAATCAGATATGATACAATAACTTTTTGAGATCAATTCCTCATTTTCTTTGTAATAAATGACGATTGGATGTACTGTCGCTTGGTTGTTTGTCCAATGTGCACCCTGCACTTCATCCTGGCTTTCGAAAGTATAGTTTTCAGCAAAATCTAGCGTGACAAGGCAATCTGAGTTTCCCAACTGTTCTTTTAACGACTTGTAATGAGCTGCTTGGACTTTAGATAGAAAATGATGAGTTCGAAGCTTAAGAAGGAGAGATACTAGTTTCAAAACAAAATCCTCCACTGATTGCTGAACTTTAATCAAGGTAGTACGATCAACAGTTGTCCATTCGCTATACGTTACTGATTCATAATCATCTAGCTTTTCAAAAAGAAATTCTTTCAAAACATCGGAACTTGGACAACGGGAGCATTCTCCAAACATACAAGATTCGTTATCAAGGGAGCAAACGAGAAGTTCAAGAAGTGACTTATAATCAACACCAATATCAGCCCCAGCTAACATTAGCTTAGGGTTTTGGTGCTTGATACAGACGCACACATTATGAGAACCAGAGGAATCAGCCGTAACACACCATTTTGGACGCAGAAAACAAAATTTTGATAGCCCGATTTTAACATTAGGATTATCTTGTTGGAATAAGTAATGAGCTTCCTTCAGGTTTAACAGAATTAATCGTTTACTTACGGGCACTTTCTTTCCTTCCAAATTAACCATCATATAGTCTTTCATCCCAGGGTAGTATCTGCTAATTTCCTCGTCTAAGTAGAATTGTGTTACGACGTCGATTGTAGTTTGTAGAAGGCGATTTCCAGCTGGTTTCGATGTAATAGCAGGCAAAATTCCTTTTTCTTCCTTTAACTTTCTGGCGGCTCAAACAACATGTTCTGAAACTTCAAATTCGGTTGCAACTCTTTCTCGAGACCATGAGTCAGGTGTCAATGTCAATAACTGGATTCTTTCAGAAAATTTCGATGATGCATTCACCTTTTCTTTCAACGCGTCCATCAAGGTACTTAAATCTGCTGCTTGCGATGTCAAGTCAACAAGGGAGTGATTTACTGGTACATATGGTACTTGAATTGCCGTAGATAAATCGTCAACCACTGCAGCAGCAATTGAATCAGCTTTTCTTTTGACCACTTCTATACGCTGCAGAGAATTTAGTTTGTTGAAAGTTGTGGCCTTGACTGGAGAAACTTCGAGAAAGGAACAAACGTTCTGAACTCGTGTAAGAGTTGAGTCTAGAACACTGGAGAGATCAACGAATTCTTTGACACTCGACATTTGGCTCGGATATGTGCTTTGGCTACTCCAATTCTCTTCTTGATTGGCAATGTCATTTTGCATTTTATCTGAGCACTGATAACACAACAGCAGACCAGGGAAAAGCCGCGGGTTGATTTTCAAGATCAAAGAATCATGTGCAGTAATTGTGTACGTTCCTCCTACTATTAATTTTGGTGGATTGAGAACTAATTTAGTAACTATTCTTCTATTAAACTTTAATTAAATTTAAAATTTACCAAAATGGCCTGAAGAATGAATCTTAAATGGGTTAGTGCACAGTGAGCTATCTGAAGATGATTCAGTCTGCGCTTTCACTTTTAACTTGCAAGAAATACAGAGCTTTGTACCAGGAACCAATTTTAACATATGAGCTACCTGTTGGGATTGTGCTACAGAGATAACGTTTGTTCCTATGTATCAGTTCCATAGACACCAAATTAATCTTAGAAACGTAAAAAAATACTTGATCAAAATACCTCTAAATTGAGATTTGTGTTCTTTAAAAGGGTCGACACATTTATCATTTTTCCCATTAAAAAACTTGTCGTTGCTGAGATAATAATGTTCGTGGTGAAAACAGATAGTGGATTCCATATCTAACTGCTCAACACAGAGCCCAGTTCTTAACAACAAAGTATACACTTCATCAGCCGTCAATTCATTCACAATAACTTTTTCTCCTTTCTTAGAAGTTAGCCACAACAATTCACATTCACTTTCTTTTCCAAAAATCATCCCAATGGTACACTTAATAGTCATTCTTGTTAACAAATAAACACTTTCTACCTTGAATATTAAAACTAATACTGACAGACGAAATCTAAATGTCAACATTAGTTGTTGCCAGATATTAAGAATACAAAGTCGAAATAAAATCACTTTCAAATGTCACCGACTAAAATAAAAATATCTTGAGAACAAAAAATAATACCTTTCTAATTTTTTTATATGTTTTAGAAGACATAATGAGAAACAGTATCTATAAGTTTCATATAAAACAAAAATTATAGTTTTGAGATATAATTTTTTGAAAAAGATCAATTTTCGTCAAAATTGTGGTTTTTCCTAATTTTAAAGATTAATATCTTTTTTTGTATAAAAGATAAACTATTTTTTTTTACAGTCAAATGTCTTTACTATGGACTATACTGGGTAGAAAAATCATACACCTACAATGATTTTAAGACCATCAAACAGCTTATGAAAGTTGTCAAAAACTCATTTTTTTAAACTGATGACGTTGGGGGGATAATAACTTCTGATAAGGTCGCAATGGTCTTAAAATTAAGTTTTCTATACCCTTTTTATATTCTAATCATAAAAAAAATTGATTCTTTAGTTTAAATCGGTTTTAAAAATTATTGCGCTCAACCCCCAATTTTCGACTTTTTTGAAAAAATCGAAACTTTGGACCCCTATATCATCCGAACGAATAATATTTGGATAAAATCCTTTGGCATACCTTATTTTCTAACTATAAAGAACCCACCTACCAAAAATTGTCAAAATCCGTGAGATGTCGCAACGAGCTCTGGATGTTTTGGCGTGGAATGACCCTATAACAGAAAATCGGAAAAAACAAACAAAAAAACTTACGAGTTTCGCAACATCTTCCGGACTTTCGAGAAGAACTAAGAATAAGGCAAAATTTTTCTCATTGTCGACGGGAAACGGGAATAAATCTCTTTCCGTCACCACAGAATTTGTTCTCTCAATGAAAGCGAGGATGGGGCCTTGATTAACGAGGAACTCTTGCATCATCCGCTCTATGTTAATGACTTTCCTCAGCGTAACTTCAGAAATCTTGTCATCAGTAGGTTTTGCACCTTTACAAAATAGTTTACCTTACCATTGTAGTAATTAAAAAAAATTGTCTAAACAAACTTACGGACGCTGTGGTTTAAGTTTAGTACATCCTTATGACGAAGTTCAGGAGTGGGCAGGCTGAAAGATTTCGTAACTGCGGTCTCTGGTTTCTTGATGAGATATTTGATGCTCTTTTGCTTATTCACCATCGTATTTACAGCCACCGGTGAATTATACGAAACATTCTCCTTGATGGCAAGTTGAAACGGACGTATGGGAGAAACGGACCTCGCATCTTCGTATTTCCGGGACTCTTTCGAATTCTTAAGGCTATTTCCCTTTGAAGCGTTTACAAGCGTTGTCGTCCGCTTGAGACCTGTAGAATGATATTAAAAGTTTCGCATGAGTCATAATGACATTTAGACAATTTTAAATTTACCGTGACTTCCATTCTCGATTTGAAGGTTGGATAATGGATAAACCCTTTTCTTTGAAGCCACATCAGGAGAAGATACAAGCCCAGCCTTCTTTGAAGAAATAAAAGGAGCCATTTTCTTCTCCGGAAAAGAGCGAACACAAGTAAAGAGCAGTTTGCTCTCTAAAGTAGTAGATGGCTTTGATGTGACGGTCTTGCCTACAACCGACTTGATCGTCGAAGAACCACAATCAGCTGCCATTGAAGTCTGCTTTACAGGAACCATCGCCTTACTGTGGCTTGATGAATTAAGCACCGGTCTTTTGTTACCAGAATCTGGACGGGAAAAAATAAATTAGCTGTGTGAGTATACAAATCAAAACGAACAATGTCCAGCATTACCGTCGGATAAAATTTCAAACATATCGACCTGACTTTCAGGGACTGGCTTGTTTGATGATGCGGTAACAGGAATCTTCTCCGAGGCATCAGCAACACTAGGGTAAGGCGGGTCATCTGACTCGTTGGACCATGTCTTGCTCAATCTGCGCTGTAGTACGTTATTTGCGGACTTCTTCAGCGGTATACCAGAGGCTGGCGGTGGGCTGTACCGCTCTGGTACCTTTCTCTTTCTTTGACCAAGAGGTCCTCCAGCATCCGTATTCAGCTCTGAATCTGGGTTCTTTGCGAGCCGAACCTCGTAGCTTTTTGCCACAGCCCAATTCTCTGTGATAAAAAAAAATAATTAGTTCAGACAACATAAAAGAACAACAAACTTTCCACTGTGAGCCAAACGGGGAACAGGATACATTTGTAAGCAACCCATGTTTAGCAAAATCAATTGCATTTGTTTGAACTGCTCTACTTCTTACTGTTACGTCAACTTTAAAGGTACTGTCAGTGTTTACACCAACATTTTTCAAAAAAATAGGGACTGTTGCTACTGCCTTATCAGCCTTGTCAACTGATGTGCCTATGATAGTTGGCCAGGAAAAAGCTGTAAAAATAACAACAGTTCAAGAAAGACCAAATTGCTAATGATAAAAATATGATTTACCTTCAGTCAATGCAGATTCTTTTTCACATGAACTGTCTACATCACAAGTTGCTTGTGAAAAGAAGTCATCAGTTTGTTTTGCTATACTGGCTTTTGTCTTCACTGCATCATCAGCCACAACGCCAGCTGATTGGGGAACTTATATAAAAAACAGTTATGATGAATGATAGACCGTAATGCTAACGATAAAGACAGGATATACCTTCAGTCAATGAGGATTCAAAACCATAAGCCACTTGTGAAAACATCCCATTAGTTTGTTTTGATACACTGGCTATTGTCTTCGCTGCCTCTTCAACCACAACAGCAGTTGAGTGTGAATCTTCTATAAGTAAAGCAATTGCGATAAAATTTCTGGAACTGCAATGCTAACGATAAAGATTGGATTTACCTTGCCTAAGAAACCTGTGAGGTATGACATTCTTGTTCATCAAAATTGTTTTTCTACGGCCACTTTTGTAGTTTAGGCAATCAACCTCCATCTAGTGTAATAACATTAAATGAAATATGACTAAAAAATTGTATTGGGTGAAATTCCGCCAAGTGACTTACTTTGAAATGGTTTTCACAGACGTAAAGATGACTTTTTTGGCTTAAGTCGTTTTGACCAAGTCCATAGGCTGTTAGCCAATCGCATCTTCTTACTTTCTCTGCTGGGGCAGGCACACTTATAAAAATTTTGTCTGTTGAATCACTTCTGTTTGTACATAACTCTGCTATACAGACTTTTGGTTTCAAAATCTTTTTCGACATCTTACAATGGCTGTGAAAAGCAACTGGACTGTCAGAAACTAGACGCGAAAGAGACGAAATGACAGATGTTCCGCGCTTCTATTGGTTGCGCCAATCACGTGATCTCTTCTTATTGGTTACAGATTGACCAGCGCTAATGCAACAAGAATCACATGATAAATAGTCCAACTCCTGCGTTTTAAGGCGGGGCAAGGGGTCGAAACTTTAAAAGAAAATAACTCCTAAAATAAATTTTTCCCATGCATAAAATTAATTAGAAATATTTTTTATTTTTTTTCTCTTTATTTCAGTATATTTTATAATTTTTTTGAATTTTAGTGAGCCATCCCCTATTCGTCAGATTTCCCAAGGCTACTTTTGTTATACCGATACCTTATTGTCGGTATGTAAAGTTCAACCGTCAATGAAACTATTTAAAAATCATTTAATTGTTCCATTGTACAGATCGACCGTCCTTGCCCTGAATTATTAGCGCTCAAAATTTGGATTGAGCGCCTAGCTTCGATGAATTCAGACCGTCAGGCGTAGATAACGCTACCGCGGTGTATTGACTTCACATTTTTCCATGCTCTTCAACACGGAAATGCCATTTGTTTTGCCTTCTTTCATTCAAACTCAATAAAATCACGTTTCAATTTCGAATCGTTTTTCTTATCAACACAGTTTTATCTATATTCGACTAGAAAAAACCTACCAACACACAAGCTCTGAAACACACTACACGTCGTCGACAATATGCCCATGCAGGTAACATTACACGGTTCCCTCCAATCTTCTTGATTTCCGAAAAAAACAAACATCGCAAAAACAGTTCAGTCAATTAGTGAACTAGAAATTCTGATGATTCTTCATGTGACCCAACCAAACCGTTCCGAACTCACGAACAATTTTCTTTCTTAATTGAAACATTGATTTAAGACAACTTTTTTCGGTGGCAATCCTTTTGTTTTGCAAAATCTAAAAAAAAAAAACATTCCAATTTGTCTTCTTTTAAGTAAACAGTGAGTTACGTTAATTTTCAAAATTGAACAAAGTGATCAAATAGAGTTGAAAAAAAGTTAACCTTACACACAAAGCCTTACAATGTACAGCAAAACGAACCTAACGAACGTGGCAACGGCATCATGTGCATTTCCCAACGTCGATACTGTGTCTCGTGTTTTCCAACATTTAAAAAAGAAAACCCATTTTCTCAGAAGAATGTTGTTGTTACGAATTCTTCGTGTTCAACTCCATTACTATGAAAAGGAGGAACCTGTAGCTTCTCAGTATTGCTACGTCACATTGCGATGAGCATTACGGGCAGTGCCTAGGACAGCGTTCTCGTCTTCATCACTTGTTAAGTACTTTTGCGTCGGAAGTGTTTTTTCGTTAGCTGCCGGCATTCCGAAAATAAGATGGCTTCACGCACACTTCACATTACAGTTACACATGACCAAAAATTCCCTTCGGGAACCTCTCCAAGGAGCCGCGGCGCATTGTTACTAGTTACACGGGTTTTCCCGGAATTTGTCTTGTGCTTTCAATTCCCGCCACAAAATGGTATTTTCCTAGAAACTTTTTGCTAACTCAATTTTGTTTTACTTGGGGTTATTCCAATCGCCATTTTTCAAGATGACGGTGGGTACACCCGTTTACCCATCAAAACCGGCCCAGCCTACCCATTTTAGCAAATATGCTACCCGGATCGCCCATGGGCGACCATTTTTGGCGACGATCCGCAGGTAATCCGGGTTTTCGAGAATCGGTGCCGAGCCCTATTCGCTACTAGCCACTCGGCCAGGCAGCCAGCTTCTCACAATAGCGAAGTAGTTCGTTAACCATCGCGCCCAGTAGTTAACTTACTCGCGCCATCATGCGGCCATTAGTGAAGTAGTCCGCTACTGGAGATCACCCTACATTTGGAATAGCGAATCACTTCGTTATTAAAAACCCCCTACATTTTCTATTGGCGAAGTGGTTCGCTAATGAATTGCAAAATCCATTCACATTAGCGAAACGGTTGGCTAATGAATTCGCTAGCGAATTCACACTAGCAAACCGCTTCGCCAATAAATTCCCAAATAAATGTACATTAGCGAATTGGTTCGCTTTCAGAATTCAGATCCCCAGTATGATAATAATAGAGAATCAGTTCACTATTATGAAATCCTTGTTTTATCCATTTCCATGCACGTTTCAAAACTTAAGCCATCTTGACTTTTCTATGCCATTCGCCATTCTTTTAATTTTTCGTCAGGTCATGCCTTTGTTGGGTTTCCCAACTTACGGTTTCGATAGAATAAAAAGAGATTTAACCCTTATTTTAAAATGTGATTTGAGTTAGTAAATGTTTAATAATTTATATAATCAGTGAGAAGACTGATTGCCACTGAAGTATAAATTGCCACATCAAGGTTCGTTGTGATGTAGCCTACACTTTCATTGACATTTATCGCCATGAACGGTAATTTTTGTAGAATATTTTTTTATCTCAAAGAAATTTAATCACGTTTTTTATTAGGTTTCCAGTGCGAGAGCATACAGCAACCTATTTCGGTATAGCATCACCGTTCCATTCTTCGTATGTGTACACTGATGTTGGTTGTGATTCACAAATGCACATTTTTATTGATATTTATTAGAATAGTTGTTATATACTTACAAATAGTTCATTTCAAATGGTATGGCTGACAAGTACAGTATCCACCAAACGATTAGGTACACACCCGTTTTTTTAGTGCGTTCTTATGGCGCTACGGGTCTCAGGAAAACTTAAATATCTTTTTACTGGTAAAGACTAATTTTTTTCCCCCTCTATCAGAAGAGAAAGTGCTCTAAAAGTTATCTCAACATAAAAAATTGTAACACCCAAGGCGCTAAAGTATCGTCCACATGATTAGGTAAACCACTTTTCTCCCCATAAACGCCATGTTAATACCGGCGTTTCAAAAAATATAAATAAAATACTTCAAAACATCCTTAAATTATTTTTTTAATGCCGAACGATGCGTTTTTCTTTACTTTATTAAGATATAGTGCATGTTTTTGAATTATTTGAACTAAAAAATGCTTCCCTATACCCCAGAGATAAGGAGATGGGACACGGAATAGGGAAAGCCGCCATGACACATTTTGGCCCGCCATCTAGTGGCTAATGCCCTCCCTTTATCATTAGCAGACAAATTCCTAAAATGTATAAGGCGGATGATTTGAATTTCAAAATAGAAGGTAGGATAGGGATTCGACATGGTTTCGCCCGAGTGGACCAAAAGACGAATTTCCTGTGTATGACTCAGAACACACGGAGTTTATATGAAGAAAATTCCAGGAATCAAAAGATTACCTTAAGAAATACACAGCTTCAATTACCAGTTGTTCTCTGTAGTTCAAGAGGTGATGTTTCACATTCGCGTTGTTTTGTAATAGTTGAAATGCCTTCAAATTGCAGTGCTGTTAACTGTTTATCAAAGAGAAGTGACAAATCAATTTCATTTCATACGTTTCCTAGTGACGCTTTGCGACTGGTTATATGGCTTAAATATTGTGTGCCTGGATTCAAACCTTCAAAGCATTCTGTGTTATGCTCACTTCATTTTGATCAGTCTTTGATGACATGGACACCTCGACGTAAATCAAATAGATTAGCTAACAGTAAACTCAATCCGATTGATCTCGACGCACATCCCGAAGCTGAACCTCAAGAAGATTTGGATATCGTCAATTTAAATACACCTGTTAAGGTCTCAGTATCTCACAGTGAATCGGACGCCAGCTGCTCTGCTATCAACAACAGTGTTCAACATAATATTTCTCCCGTGGTTTCTTTACCCTCTGTTCGAAGAAGACTCATCGTAGATTCTGCTAGTCCGTTAAAAAGAGCAAGGTTAGATAAAACCTGTGAAACATCAAGTACGCGGTGTTCAAGTCTAACTGACAACAATCTCGAATTCAATTCTACTGTGGATGGTTTGAGTTTCGTCGACTCCGAACAAGCTTCATTAAGTGATGTAGTCAATTTTTCCCCCAACATAAATGGATTTATTGATGACTTGAATAGACTTACAGAAGAAAACCAACGTTTAAAACAAGACTACGAGAATCAACTGGGCGCACTTAAAAGAGAAATTCATGAACTACATATTAAGTATAAGTGTGATATCGATCATCTTGAGGGAGTGAATCTTCGTCTAAAAAGGAAACTGACCGCACTATTATATCGTGAGCGCCGGAACCAGAATGAACAAAACGTTAAAGAGGGTCAAAATAAAATCTTAATGCAGCAGTTGAAGAAGTCCATGAAGGAATGTCACGATCTAAAGGTAGGTGGGAAAAACTCAATAAGGAAAACAGACATGTCTGAAACAGCTTACCAACTCTTTCTGAACGAAAAATGGAATTCCAGCAAAAAAGTGGGAAGTCGCAGATACTCTTCATTCATCGGTGACCTGGCAATAAATTTAAGTTTTTATTCTAACGCTGCATATGAAAAATTGAGATCCATCTTTACCTTACCGTCAGTTCGGAGTCTTCGACGCTACCTTGCAACGGTTGGTTGCTCTTCCGGTATTTTAAGGAATGCATTGTCTCAGATACAAAAGGATATTGCAGACGGAAAGCACGGAAAAGACGCCGTAATAAGCCTAGATGAAATGTCAATGAGGAAGGCCTTGTGCTACGATCCACAACTGAAAAAATATTTGGGCTTTACCGATTTTCCCGATGACAAACCTTCAACTCGAGAAACAGATCATCAACTTCTTGCTACTCAAATATTAGTGTTTTATGTAGTAGGATTGGACGGCAAATGGAGATCGCCCGTGGCTTACTACTTTACCAATCATTTAACCGGGCAAGGCCAAGCGAAAGTCCTCACCGATGTTATTATCGCCTGTCAAGAATTCGACGTAAATGTAAAAGTAGTTACTTTGGACGGGTTGGCGGCCAATATGACGATGGTAGATGTTCTTGCGGCAAACATAAAGTTTCCAGAAAAACGACCGAAATCCATTCCCAGACGAGCACGAATAAAGATTCCTCAGCAAACAGAAGCCGACCGCATGCGATGAAGACTACATTCGTTCATCCGAAGACAAAAGAAGACATTCACGTGATGCTAGACACCTGCCATATGTTAAAATTGGCACGTAATTTATTAGCACAAACAAAAAAGGGAATCAAAATACCTGGCTTCCATAAACCTGTGAAATGGTCATACATCGAAGAGCTATTTGAATACCAGAACCGCCAAGGATTTCGTCTGGGTAACAAGTTAACCAAAAGCCAGGTCTACATTGGCGCACACAAGATGAAAGTAGTTCTTGCTGCACAAGTCTTAAGCAACTCGACTGCGGATGCTCTTCGCCAATTACGTGATGAACTAAAACACCCAAAGGTGAAATTGCATTTTGATGCATTACGAGACCCATTTTTACTTAATTTAGCTTTGCAATACATTCGTTCCTCTAGTTTGTCGGAAGTGAGGCCACTGAGGAGTATTGCCGTAAGTTCAACAAGCTTTTCGACATGCTGAACTCTTGGAATCCGAAACAAGTTAACGATAGGGCACCACTTACTATTTCAAACCTGCCAGAAAAAGAAAAAGAACTTCAAGGATTGCAAAAATTCCTTAAATCATTGCAATTTACTACGGGTAAATTTGTGAGTACTAGCAGGAGAAAATCAGTTGTAATTTGCTTTACAGCAACAATCACATCTACTATCGCACTTGCATGGGATTTGTTGACTCAACCTCTTCCATTAGATTATGTATGCACTAGACTTACTCAGCAAGATCCACTCGAGCATTTCTTTAGCATTATTCGATTGAGGGGTGGGTTGAATAATAACCCAACTGCAATTCAAGTGAAATATATTATGAGAAAACTTCTCGTTATAAAAAGTGGTGGCGTGACAGCTTCTTTATCATCAAACTGTTCACTTGTTTCATCACAAATATTTGAGAACCTGAATTTTAACGTAGAAAAAGATTCAATTGATGAGGAAATTGAGATTGATATGGAGATTTTCTGTAATGAGGAAGAGTTAAACGCTTCAAATATTGATGATGCATTTACAAACCAATGTCTTGCCTTCATTGCTGGGTATTGTGTAGTGAAAATTGAACGTCACTTTCATTGCATCATGTGCAGAAAAGCATTGTATGATTCTAGTGAAGACCCTTAGATAAAGATGCAGCAAATATTTCAAATTTAAGAAAGAATAGAATTATATGTATACCTTCAAACTCTGTGTATAGAATTGTTCTTGCTTGCGAGTCTGTTTTCCAAGTCACTGTATGTTGTCACAAGGATTAAAATCTTCTCAGTGTGATTATGCTGCCCTGTTAACCCAGAAAGTACTTAAAATTATTGATGTAAATACCATGTTTCCTAGTCTTTTTCAGCATTCAAAAAAATGTGACGTTAATAACCTTGTGAAATCTGTTGCTTTGAGATTCCTTAAAGTCAGATGTTTATCTTATATCAAAGTTTTCAACCAAAATGTGTCCAAAGAAACCTTGAAACGAAATAAGTTAACTAAGCTTATATTATACAAAAATCTATAAAAGAAATTTCGTTCAGAATATTATTTATTTCACCTTTTTACACTGTGTTGACACTTTAGTTTGACACAAACCAGCTCGATGACCTTAGAAAACTGAGGAATTCGTCTGCTAATGATGAAGGGAGGGCATTAGCCGCTAGATGGCGGGCCAAAATGTGTCATGGCGGCTTTAACACGGCAGTGTCCCATCTCCTTATCTCTGGTTGCTGTAATGTATAACAATAACTAAAAGAATGTCTGTGAATTTGTTGTTATACATTACGGCAACAATCAAAACAGATTAAATACTTTCTTCTTACGATAAAAAAATCAATTATTTTTTATTTTATTTTTTTTAATACGAAAAATCTACCTGTGTTTAAAGAAAAAGTTCTGAGCACTTAAAATTGATCCCAGCGTGCAGCAGTGGAGCAAGCACAAATCATAATTTTCTCTATAAAACATTTCATTGTAACAACTTTGGGGTATAGGGAAGTATTTTTTAAAATTCAAATTATTCAAAAACATGCAATATATTCTAAGCGGGGGTGTACCTAATCGTTTGGTGGGTACTGTATGTGTGGTCATTGCTGAATATTGAAACATTCTTATTTTTGTTTGTTCTTTAGTGCGAGAACAAACCTGATTTATGTGATGAAAATCAAGTCAGATTTGAGGGCAGTGTCCCAAACAAAACAACTTAATTTGATTTATTATGTTTTTCATTTTCATCATTTACACCAAAACCGAGGTAAAAATCAAACTACCTCAGCAAAATTTGATTGGCTAACAATTAATAATTTTTTTTAAAATAATGTTTAATTTTTAAGTATTAGGCATTTTTCCGGAGCTTCTAGATATCCTGTTAGAACACAGGAGTTAAATAGTGCGAATTAAAGGTAAAAAGAAAGCTATTTAAATTTTTTGTACTGGGATAGAGGGATTACCCGAAACACGTTAAACCGCACCGACCTACCTACCTGAAAAATAGCTGATCGGTCATTACTCGGGTAGGGGCTTTTCAAGCGGTTTTCTTTCGTTCAAAATACCCACTTGAAACGATATGGCCCAGCCTTAATTTAAAAAAGAGTGGGCAAGTGAAGGAAAATAAATAAAACTATAATGTATTGCACAGTCAAATAGGGTACTCAGTAATGATATCGGGTTTTGAAACCGGTTCCACTACACGAATGCCCATGAGTGGAAATTCACAATTATGACACTATGTTTAATGAAATTATATCGTTGCTTAATTAAGTAATATTCTAATAAATCAAAAGAAAATTATAAAGTTAAAAGTCATTCTATTTCGGAAACGAAACAGAAAGAAAAATAAACAATAAACATAAATAATAACAAATACAAAACAAAAAAACAACGGCTCGGGGGTTTTGTACAGAGGATAGAAGATGCGCAGCTTCAAGATGGAAATAATTCCCCCTAGTGTCGTCGGAGCGAACCCTACCAAATTTCTGTGTACCCATGAAAGACGGTTGGATTCACCCCGGCGACAGAGATCAAGTTGCTTTTTTCCGATAAAGGTAAAAGAAGTTGATCTGCGCTCAACTCATGTGGGAAAAGATCTGATTTCAACTCAATGTTTTGCAAGATCACAGATCATTGTTTTCGCCATCTAACGGTAAGAATTGTAACTCTCGGCCTATTTAATTTCCATTCAGCAATGAAGAACTGTGCAGACGACGCGGACAAAAATAACAGAATGTCGAGTTGTCGACAACTGTATGTGTTTTACCGTGTCATGCTGATTCCAGAAATGTTCATAGATGTCTCTTTGAATTCCAGAAATTGATCGCGTTCGGTGTTTGGAGAAAAAAATTTTTATCTGGGAACAGATCGAAATCATTTTTCAAAGATTTGATCCCAGATCAGAATTTGAGTGAAATTTAGTTTCCGCTCAAAAATTGAGCTAGTTCGGGGTAACACTGGTCGCCTAGACATACGTTTTTAAATGTAAAAATAAACTGAATATAAATATCTTGACATGTACTTCATTACTTCTAGTGATTTCATTCAATTGGCAATGAGGCGAAATTAGTCGGTTTCTCGGCTCATTGCTTGAAGGCTGTTTGCATTGAGTTTCGCTTTCTAGTCGCTGTACGTTGTACGTCTCGCTTTCGCGGTTAAGGGCAAGGCTTCGTTGATTTAAAAAAAGTAGTATGTTAGAAAAATATATAAGTTTTATTATCATGTTAATGAAAAATTTTCTTCTTGTTCTTATAGTTGTAAAATTCATCATTTAGGCAAAAAAATCTATAAACGAATTAAACATTTTCACTTAGAGATAAAATTAAAAATTTTGAAAATTTTACTCACGATGATAACTTGACATAAAATAGACTTGAACCATCATACTCATACCGAGGCAAATTTGATTGTAATCGTGAAATATAATGATGAAAATATTACCTATTGGACACAAATCTTTTTTGAAGAGGCGATTTTTTATACTTACTGGAATTCTTTAACTAAAAATTAAGGATTCTAAAATACTCTTAATTAAAAAATACAAGGAAAAAAATGTTTTTGCTTAATCTTGTATTTAGGTTTTCGAAGCTGTAGCGAGTGCCAGATGGTGTCGTCGTAACCCTTGTTTTTTACTCTGATTAGTTTTTGCCAGGTAACGCTTCACCACCATAGGAAGTATTCGAGTTTACAGGCCTTAAGCATTAAGTAAGCCTTGTTTAGGGAAGCCCTTGAAAATGGGACGAAAAATGGAACAGTCTGCTATGTCAAGGCCTACTTAATGGTTAAGGCCTGTAAACTTGAATAACTCCTATGACGGGTAGGCATTACCTAGCGAGAGCCAATCAGACAAAAAAAGGATTAAAATGACACCATCTGGTGCTTGCAACTGTTACCTCGTTTAAAAACCATCCCAAAATAACTATAATAATTGTTAGAAAGAAAAAAGGTAGTATGTTAAAAAAATATAAGTTTTGTTATCACGTTTATGAACAATTTTCTACTTGTAATTGTAAAATTAATCATTTTAGCAAAAACTTTCTAAAAGGAAGAAACTTTTTCACTTAGAAATGAAATTCAAAATTTATAAACTTCTACTCACATTTATAACATGACCTAAAATAGAGTGTGGATCGAATTCTTTCACCATCATTTTAATACCGTTGAAAATTTTGTTGCAATGGTGATATGTAAGGTTGAGAATATTACTAAGGGGGCACAAATCTTTCACAAAAAGAGGCGATTTTTACACTTGCTGGAATAGTGGAATGCTTTAACTAAAAGTTAAGGATTCTAAGATACTCAAAATGGAAACCCTGTTATTGCTTAATCTTATATTTAGGTTTTCGAAGCAATGGCAGTAGCAAGTGCCAGATGGTTCAGCCATAACTCTTTTTTACCCTCTGATTAATTGTTGCCAGGTAAAGTATCGTTCACACGACAGCTCTTTTATGCGTATTGCGTATAACGTATTACGTTCTTTGTTTACGTTTTTCTACGTAAATTTCATTTCGTTTTTTACGAGCCAAAATTTACGATAAAATCTTCGTAGTCTGTTCACACTGCAGTACTCTGCACTTACGTAAGACGATATTTAACGTTAATTCAAACTTTCACTTTCTACTCATAGATGTAGTGTTTGTCAATCTGATTACTTGTTAATAAATATCAACATCAACTTCAACAGATATCAGTGAACAATGACATGATGCGTGATTCATCCGATGAAGAAGTTTCTAATTATTTCGATAATGACGATCAAGAAAAGGAACAAATTCGTCGTCAAAACACCTTGGAAATGTGGCGTTGGAAGGCCAAGGCTGCTTGTTTGTTGTACCTATTGTTAAAACGTCGTCGTAGGAGGTTGTCAGCTAATAATCTTCGACCTGTTGGTAGGATTACTATTGATTACCAGTTCAAACATCCTTACAGACATTCTGAAAGTCTCTTATTACTAATTTATAGGTAGATTATGGACAAGGTTTCATAATTCAGAACCTGAACGAGAGTAACATTCCTTGTATACTACTATTCTACTTGCAGAGAAGAGTTTGGCAGACGGCTTCACCTTCAGGAACATTACTCGTATGTCACCAACCTTGTTCAACAAATTGCTGTGGATGGTAGGCCCTTCATTGTTAAAAAAAGACACCAACATGAGACGTTCTATCCCAGTTGGTAAAATTAGAATTTTAGAAATCACTAAACAAATATTAAGTAATTATTCAATTAATAAAACAGAGCAACGATTAGCATTGACTCTGAGATTCCTCGCATCAGGAGACTGTATGCGATCTCTTTCATATTCCTTCCGGATAGGCCATTCCACTGTTTCTGAAATAGTGAACGAAACATGTAGAATAATGTACGAGATCCTTGCTCCTACCTATTTGCAATTGCCAGATACAAATATGTGGAAACTAATATCAAATGACTTTTCCAAAATTTGGAACTTCCCAAATTGTGTTGGGGCTGGAGATGGAAAACACTTCGCCATGCAATGCCCTAACAACGGTGGCTCCAACTGGTATAACTACAAAGGGTTCCATAGCATGGTGATGTTTGCCGTTTGTCATGCAAATTACTGTTTCATTGCTGTTGACATTGGGGCTTATGGCAGAGAGGGCGATGCGAGTATATTTGCATCATCACAATTTTTGAAATACTTGGATAACGGTTGTTCCAGGACCATCAAAACTTGTTTGTCTGTTTCCTAGGATGATGCATTTCCATTGAAAAAAAAACATAATGAAGCCATATCCCGGCCGAAGCACAGGATCATTAACAAAAGAAGAACTAATATTCAATTACAGGTAGAATTCAATACAATTTTTTATCTTTCAACCTTATTAGCTGGTAAGATAGGACAGACACATCAATTCCCTAGAGATGTTCTTTAGGTTGTCTCGTGCAAGAAGAACTATTGAAAATGCTTTCGGAATTGTCACCAACAAATTGCGCATTTTCCGCAAACCGATGATTGGAAGCCCTCAAAATGTTGAAAATTACATAAAGGCAGGTGTTGTCTTGCACAATATGCTGATTCGCGAAGACAGCCGCTTCTACTTGGATAACCAAAAACTACCGGATCATTTTGATGTAAATGGAGTTTTAATCGAAGGTGCCTGGAGGACGGACAGTACAATGACATCAATGTTTCGGTAAATAATATTAAGAAAAGCAAGGTATAAAACAATAAATCTTTTTATTATGTCTGTATGAAGTGACTTGCGGCCAGGAAAAGGAATGAACTATCCAACTGTCGCCAAAAACATTCGCGATCAGTTTACAAAATATTTTTCGAATGAAGGTGCAGTGCCATGGCAGAGGGTCATTGTCGAAGATACAGGCAGACTTTCTGAGGAGGAAGGTTAATGAATATTAACTACGAATAGTTGCTCGAAATGATTTGTATTGCTGAGATCATTGATGTTTGTAATAACGATGAGCAACGTAATACAATCATTTTGTTTCATTGCAATCTCGAGAATGTTTAAGATTGATTTAATCTATCTTCTTCCTTCATCTTCCTCATCTTTGACTTTTCCTTCTCTTTCTTCCCTGCTTCATATAACAATTGTTCCATTTTGAATCGTATTTCGTCCTTTATGCTATTACTCTTGATCTTAGCAACTATAAAGGAAAAGATTGATGGGTTATTAATTAAACTTGTACGTTAATTGAGAATTGCATAGCACTTATACCTTTATCGGCGAAAACTTTGCAATAATTTCTCCACTCCTTTGTCACTGCGTCAAGTTCTTCTGTTTTCTCTATCACAGTATGATTTGGTTTATCATTAATCAACTGCGACACCAGTGATGAAATATTTTTTTCCGCTTCAGACTCTTCTAGTTTCCGTTTCGCTTTATACGGCTATCAGGATAACTTGAAAGAGCATCTACAGGGGAAATGAAATAATGTAAGTACATATCATTTACAAATTTAGCAACAATCCCACTGTACCAGACGATGAAGTTGAAGGAGTGGGTGTCGATGTTTTTGGAAAGGCTTGTGGTCGACTTTCAGTTGATGTCTTTGAGTCAATAATAGTAGTAGGTTTGCCAGCTTTCTGGCTTTGACTTGAAGAAATGGAATCCAGTTTTTTTTTTGCTGTCAGTACATTTTTCGTACACGATCTATTCATGGAATCTGTATACAATCGTAATTGGAATTTACATTAAACAGAGTCAATAAAAAAAAAAAAACGATGTAAATGAAAACATTGCTACACACATGTGTACCTGAAATTGGTAGAGAATCTTCGCTGTTAACAAGGGATTCGTTGTCTAGAGTTATTGACTGTGTATCGTTTACTGATACGAATGACACGTCATTCAAATAGAGTACATTGTCTTTGTCAGTATTTCCAATTTCTTCATTCTCCATTTGATCCACACCACGTTCTTGAACTAAATCAATATGTAGTACCTTTGCTGAAGAAAGATTGGTAAACCTGCTGTAAGGTAAAAGATAATATTGCTGTAGGTATGCCTTGTTATTTAAATAAACAATTGTAACAATTTTTACGCTCTCTGTTTAATGTGTTCGTCCAGAAAAGACATTGTGTGGTACAAGTCCCACTGCGGAAGTTGGTGCCTTGAATCTTCTGTGGAAGTCCCTGTTGGATCCTCGATGTTGGACACCTTCCTAACTCTTCTGAATTTATCTACAAGCTGTGTCCACTGAGTGGTCACATCTTCCACAGTGCAATTTTCAAAAAGGTGTGAAATCTCTAACTTGGCGTTTGTTTTCACTGTTATGTCTTTGTAGGATTTGGAGTTTGTGTCATAGAGACACGGGTATTTCTTGACTGCTTCTATTAAAAGTTCACGTTCTTCCTCACACCATTTTCTTGAAGACCTAAAATGTATTTTCAGCATATTATTACATCAGAACAATGGGTTTTGAATATAACAATGCGATTTGAACCAACAGAAATAAAATTGTTACTTGTTTCTTTTCTTTGGTGACTTCTTTTTTGGCGAGTTGAAGTTTTTTGACGGGGACTGTTTGTTAACACCTGGAGGAGACATAGTAATTCAGTAAACAACTATCCAGAAAAGAATAGCAGAATTTTAAAATTGAGATCACAGAAGTCAACACTGGCGAGATTTAAGTTATAAGAACAGACTATAAACAGCAGTAATACTAAAAAAAAAAAAAGAATGAAGACAAGCGTGTTATTTTTTGACTACGTAGTGCGAAAACGTTCAAAAATCTTATGTAAAAATGAGATCAATCTCATTTTTACGTAGTTACGTTTTGACTTCGTTTTCACTCCGTTTTGAGTTTACGAATTACGTACTATGTAGAGCGTTGTGTGTGAACAGTTTGCCGTTTCGACAAACGCAATTCGTAACGCAAAAACGCAATACGTAGTACGTAAGATTGTACGTAAGACTGTCGTGTGAACGTACCTTACGCATCACCCTCATAGGAGCTATTCAAGTTTACAAACCTTAACGATTAAGTAGGCCTTGGCTATGTATGTGGGTGTGTAGCTATATAGCCACATGGTCGCGCATGACTAGTCGATTCTTTGAGATGACTCGAAGCTGCACTTTTTTCAATGGGTGCATCCGAGTGTTATAGACTAGTCTATCGCAGTGAACTCTTTAATGAGAAGTCGATAGCTATTGACTAGTTTCTCGTGCCCCAAAAAATCGAGGCAAAAATTCAGCCAATTTTTTAAAGCGACAATAATTCGCACAACCTCTTTTAGTGTAGAGGTAAATATGAATAGATTTGCGGTTCATAAGCCGCAATATAAACGCACTTTTTTAGAAGTGTACATTATTATACCAGCCTGGGGGGTTGCAAAAGATAACCCTACCTGTTACTTGCCTTGAAGCGTTATACCTTAGGGCATATAAAAAAATCAAGGTCTAGACTTACCCCAACCTGCCCTGTTGTTTCCATCAGCCCGTCTACCCTACCCCTTAAAAACAAAAATACAAACAAAAGACGCGTTACCCCGCCAATAGGTGGCTTTAAAATTTTAATCGTTGTTTGGATTTTTGTTCAGGATACTGTACGCCTACCATAGACTCCTATGACTTGGCAATTAGTGTGTCCACTCCAACTTGGTCTCCGTCACCTAGGCCAACCCTTTTTCAATGCCTGATCTTACATGGGATCACGTGATACCACCTTCTTTTGTTTGAGCGCATGGCTTTTCAGTTCAGTTTGGTCGTCTGATTTGACATTTAAATTTTTGAAAGCTTTTTTCTTTTTCAAATTTTTTTGATACAAAAATCGAAATCGAAAGAAAAAAAAAGTAGGAAACAAACTGTTGTGTGGAATGAATTTGCTTTAAAAAAATCTTGGAAGAAAGCTCTTAAATCTGAAACGTGTACTAGTGAATCTCGAAAGTAAGAAGCACTTAAATCTTTAAATCTCAAGAAACTTTGGAGTAAAAAAGATAATTTCTTTTGATGGAATTAGATCAAAACCTTCCTTTAAAAAGACCAAATCAAGTAAGTATAGATCGATTATCAAAGTTAATTGATTACTGATCATTTACTATACATAAGGTAACTTGTGTGAAGCTGTCTAACAGCCAGGCTTCTCAAATTCTTTCTTGCCCGTTGCTGGATCTTCCTCGTCTACCGAATTTCTATGACCTACTGTTCAAGACTGTAATTATAGGAAACTCCATTAAAAACATAAGTACTCACTACTTTTTTCATTAAATGAAATGATTTTTATTTATTTTAAGGTGATCAGTCAGAATTACTCGATATATTACAAGAAGTTGAAGCCGAACTTAATCTGGCAACTGAAGCTCAGAATCTTTTCAAACATCCCAATCCAACAAGTGTTTAACACCTCCGGTCCTAGTACGGGGTCTTCCACTATAAGTCAAAACTTTATCTTGTCCTACTTCTCATCCTCCACAACCTAGCCATGATCCAACCGAATCCATTATTCCGACGCCTAAACTCCAAGCTATTTTAACAAGCAATCGGCATCCACCAAAGTTGTCGAATCTATATTATCAATTCAAGCTTCATCGAATTCTACACCAACTCGGTCTAATCCTTCGCAATCTCAGTCGAATACTCCTCCAACTTTGACAAGTCCTACTCCAACTTTGACGATTCCTACTCAAACTCCAAGCACTCAAGCTTTACCGAATTCTACCCAAGCTCCGCCGAAACTAACTAAAACTCTGTTGAATCCTGATCGTGTCTTGCCCAAAGCCAAAGGGGTAATAGCTAAAACTCCAAAGGGGATGTTTTATTTTAAATAAGGGACAGTCACGTAGCTGGTAGTTGAGATATATTTTAATGTGAAACTAAACTTATTGTTGCGGCGAGAAAAGCGCGTCTTAAATCTTTACCATTTGGCAACACCTAACTTAACGTCAAGCGCAATTTCCACTCCCTTCCCTCCCAAAGCCATTGTGTAAATTCATCTGCTATCCATGACGATCTACGACGTTAAGACCACGCGTGTTTTACTGTCGAAGCAGATAGTTACGTCGTTCTGTAACGATTATATTCTTTATTTTGTGTTTCGTGTAGTAATCTCTTCAGTTTGTGAGTATATTATTTTGTAGTTACCAATTGCCTGACCTGTCTAATCTGTGAATGTGCTTGATATTTCCAGTTTTGGTTCATTTCCGTTGTGAACTGTCAGTCTGAACCTAATTCTGAGTGTTTTACTTGCCTGGCTTTTGGTAACTATTCTAAAATGCTTGTTATTCTATTCTGTACTCATTGCTGTTTGTTTTAGGCTTTGTATCTGTATTCCCTATCTGTGATTCTATTGGTCTGGGTGGTTACTCATACTTTCTCGTGCCATCCCAGGTATGATTTCTCATTATTCTTTCCAGTACCCTTATTAATTCTTTCTCTTTTGGTTTAGATACCACACACATGTTAGTTCACACTTACTGTCACACAGTTGAACATACAAGTCACACACAATCTTTCACACTTTGTGTCGTGCATGAATTTCAACTTAACGAATAAATTCCAGGGCTGCTTACAACAGTCCCTTCGAAGGAAATCTCTGAAGGCTCCCAACTTAAAGCGTCGAAACACTTATGATGAATTTCTTCAGACTCTAGTGTCTATTATTATTACTGGGTTGCAACAACCAAAGAAATGCTGCAATAATTCGTCAGTCATGTCTGTGGTGACTGATTTATTTGCACACGTAAAGCATTCACAGGAATATGGTTAGTGCAAAGAAGGGAAGATTCTGGCCAGACGGTGTTGGTGGTGCCCAAAATTTTTGTTAGGATCCGTCAGCCAGTCACGTTGGCTGCCCGGATATGAAGAGAACAGTGGAAGAAAGATAGGAAGGATAAGTAATGAGGACTTACTGTTTGGGATGCATCGTCCGGCATTGAGTGGAATTGCATGGTGACTGCTGTGGCACGGCTGACGGACAAATGGGCTGGCGCTGTGGGATGGTGTTCGTGGGAAGGAAGAATATGGCCAACAAGTAAGATACCGAACAGTTTATTTCTCTTTCTCTCCTCAACCATTTACCCAGTAAGCTAGGACACTGTAAAGTACAGTCAACTGCTACTCACGCTAGCAAAAAGGGAACTATCTTTGGGGCGAAAGAGATGTGAGTTTTATACCGCATCTCAACTTAGGGACGCTAAAGTTGGCGTGGGTAATAAAAATATAACAAGCAAGCCACCAATTTATGAAGGAATGTGAACTGATGTGAAAAAAGAAACCAGGTAGAGAGATAAGGTGAAGGCATTGACACCTCGGCCAAGTGGAAGGAGGCAATAAAACAATAAAAGAGATAGCGGAAACAAGGTCAAGTAAAAGGAAAGCGGAATAAAAAATTTGGCAGAACAACTTTTAATTTAAAGTGTTTTAGTTTAAGTTAAGAGTTCTTACTATTTCAAGGAAAAGCAAAGCAAATTTTCTGCCTTTAAACCGTGGATATCAGACTTCTAAATTTTTTCTTATGCCATTGAACGAGTGGTTCGTCACTCTAAGTTAAGTAGGTTTAGACTATGTAAACAGAAAGAAAAGAAAATAATTATTTGCCACAAAATACTTTTCTTTCCTTACAAAAGGCTATATTTTACCTTTTAAGGTTTTTTTTACTTTTACTGGAAGGGAGTGGTACCCATGAAGATAAAATGTTGCTTTTGGCATAGAAAGAAACTAAATTTTTAGAAAATAATTCCTTTATTTTTCATAGCTTGAACTTAGCCTACTTACTAAGAATGACGAATCCGTCGTTATTGAATTTGTATGTTATTGTATTGTTGTGAATTGTATCCCTGCCTCTCAAAAAAAGGATTTCAATACAGAATGAAAGAACAATGTACAATAAAACAATTGTTATATTATCTTATTAGAAAATATACAAGAAAAAGACAAAGTTAAAAATTAAAAATTATATATTACTATTGAAAATCATTTTCCGTTTTGAATGTCAATACTTTTCCTGGTAGCCGGTGAAATAGGCCCGGACAAAATAGGACCCTACAATATAGGCCCGTCAAATAGGACCTACAAAATAGGACCCTACAAAATAGGACCACTTTAAAAAATATTTTAAAGCGGTCCTATTTCTACAATAAAATGGGCCTATTTCTACCAAATAATTTCAAGTCTCATAAGAGCCTCGGAAAACATTTTCCAAAAATTGACCAACCAAGTCTAAGCAAGAGAAGGCGGCTTGATGGAAACAGGCACTCTGTATATACTTTGCCTTTTTTCAAACCGCTATGACATCTGATATCATTTTACCGTCTTGTTAATCACGCGTAATTTAGCCGAATTCAAGTTTTAATTTTTTAAACATATTAACCGTAGCCATAACTTTAAAGTTCATTTGTTAAAAATTTCAATTTCCTTTCAGAACTGATAAATTTTAAAGAATAAGTAAAGAAACGTGCTCACTCTGCAGTTTTTTCTCCCCTAGCCAGATCTCCCCTGTCCTTCAACGCGTCTTCCCTCTACCGATGCCAAGGCTATGCCCAGTGCTTTGGAGATGAATTCAATCAAACAATTTCGATGAAATAATTTGTACGCTGTTTTTGATTACGTTTTTATTAACTATGAAATATATTTTAAAGCAAGAAACGAATATTTGTATAATATTTTAATACCAAAGCCTGGTTCAAAAACGTTAACAAACGTTTAACAAATGAACTTCATAGTTATGGCTACGGTTAATATGTTTTAAAAATTAAAACTTGAATTCGGCTAAATTACGCGTGATTAACAAGACGGTAAAATGATATCAGATGTCATAGCGGTTTGAAAAAGGCAAAGTATATACAGAGTGCCTTTTTCCATCAAGCCGCCATCTCTTGCTTAGACTTGGTTGGTCAATTTTTGGAAAATGTTTTCCGAGGCTCTTATGAGACTTGAAATTATTTGGTAGAAATAGGCCCATTTTATTGTAGAAATAGGACCGCTTTAAAAATATTTTTTAAAGTGGTCCTATTTTGTAGGGTCCTATTTTGTAGGTCCTATTTGACGGGCCTATATTGTAGGGTCCTATTTTGTCCGGGCCTATTTCACCGCCATTCCTTTTCCTCAGTTACAGACAATGGACGAGATGGTAATCTTTTCTGAAAAATATTACAAATCGAGAAGGTAATTCTGAAGGAGAGTATTTAGAATGACAGCATAGATATCTAATAGACATAGATGTTCTTACCACCAGGCCTAACATCAATTAATGTAGTCCTTTGTCTAAAATTTGTTGATGTACCTTTTACTAACACTAAAGTTCTTTTAGAGAACTTTTGGTTTCAATGTATCCTCAGAGATTAACTGTCAAAACAATATAATTAAAAATAATTTGTTTACAGGTCGAAAAGTAAATACTGCCGGTGTTTGTTAGAGAAAAGTAAATAATCATCATCTGTTGACTCTTTGACCATAATACAACTTTAAATCCTGAAATCATTCCAGAATCTCTTAGATATGTCATCTTGAATCATTGACAAAGGCCTTTGAAAATGACCTTTTGCATTTCTTTTGGTACACCAAAAAACTGTTTACGTCTTTAAAGGAAGCTTCTTCCACAAATTGTTCTAGAAATAGTTGACAAGACTTAAAAAATGATGTTTCCTACTCTTTTATCTTTCCATTTAAATTTTTGTTTCCGGAATTTGAAAAAGAAAAAAACTGTCAAAAATTAAAATGTCAAATCAGACGACGAAACTGAACTGAAAAGCCATGCGCAAAAACAAAAGAAGGTGGTACCCCGTGTTCCTACGTAATATCAGCCATTGAAAAAGGGTTTGCCTAGGCCAACCGTTTGGCTCATTTAAAGTGTTGGCCACGGTGACGGAGAACATGTTGGTCCACTTGTCGGGAAAAATACAAAATATTGCGATATTTTAAGTAGCCTTGGGATGAACCTGAGAAAATGGGAAATATCGGGAATATACATTTCATAATGCAAGATGGCGGGGAAAATTTGTAATAAAAAGTAAAAATTACTTGTAGGCACCAAGCAACGAAATAACTGCACCAAATCGATAAAAAAGCTTCCCGATCTACACGGGGCTACAAACTACGAAGTAGAAGACTACTAAGCCCCTCCCTCATAGGACATGCGCGTCCGATGCTGTTTGGTGGCACATCGCAACTTTTCGGAACTTAGGTATTTTTTTTCTTCATTTCCCTACAGATCTAATGCTTCACACACTGCCATTTCTTCTTGTAACTATTTAACTTTTTAACTCTGTATAAAGATTTTGATTATGTTTAGCTATTCCTCAATTTGTGTAAATTATTTAAAAATTCTAAATTTTTCCTAACTTTCAACAGTAAAATTGTTTTCTAACCCTACCTTTTCTCATCTCAAATAAAGCGGAAAAACTGGTGTTAATTAATTATTTTATTGTTGATTATTGTTCATTTTTTACATGTTGAAGCTTAAATACAGTGCAAGGTTTTTGTCTATCGGCTATATTTTAAATCTTCATATTTAGGGGCTTACTGGCATTCTTTAGGTCAGCTATTCTCGTCCTTATCAAGTAGCCAAAAACTATTTTATAGCACGTAAGTTGCCTTGACTAGTAAATAATGGCCGACTAGTCTTTTACTTATAATTAGTTCATAAGCGTCGACTACACCAGTCTCACACGTCAACTCCTTCATGCTAAAGAATTAAAGATGATCCAAAACAAGTTGAAACCTTTGACTAGTCGATAACCATCTACTAGTTTATAACATAGATTAGTCTAGAATGAAAGACGAATCAATAAAAAAAATTACTCCATAGGTTATTAACAAGATCCGTCGCATCATCTAGATCTTAACATACATTTATAAAAAGCGCGTTTATATCGATGCTTATGTATCGCAAACGTTTTCTTATTCCCTATACACTAAAGGATAGAGTTCGAGTCGTTGTTTGGTAGAATTGGCTATAATTTATTTTGAATTTATTGGGGCACGAGAAAATAGTCGATAAGCATCAACTACCCATTAAACAGTTGACTACCATAGACTAGTGTATAACAGTCGACTATACCCATTGAAAAAAGTGATGGTACGATTCGTTACAAAAAAAAACTAGTTGTGCGCGACTAGCCTGTCCCTAGAGGAAATATCTCGAGATTAAAGAAAATCCCGAAAACCATGAAGGGAATCCTTAATAAATTCCCATGTATTTTTTTAAATTTTCACTTTCTCAATTTGAAGTGCAACTGAACTTTTGACCCATTAGAAATGTTATGCCGCGACAAGACATGAAGCCAAGTTCACTACTAAATAGTGAAGCAAGGGAGGAAGATGAAGAGTTACGTGAATGACTTGATCCATCTAATGTTTGATTGTTCGTACAACCTAGAGATACATAAGATTAGGACTATTCTGTATAAAAAGCATAAGAACAAATGATGAATTAAACTCGTTATTTACTTAGTGAGTCAACTGACTTAACTCCAAGTCCAACTGATTATGAGGTTGAAGTTGACAATCCACTTTTCAACTCATTTTAGTTTCATTGTCCTGTTGCTCCCTGTCATATCTACTTTTTTTCTGGGAACTTAAACTTGACACTGACTTTTTTCGGGTAGACTTCTGATGTGCTTTCATGTCTCTCTTTCTATTTTTAAGAGTTATGACTGAGGGTGGCCTTCCTCGCCTAGAACTACAGATAATAAACCACACCATAGACTTAATACATGAGGCAATACAAATATTTCAAGTCGACTTACCCCGTCATATTTCGTTTACAATTGGCGATTAAAAAATTTAAATATGATGAATCTGATTTTCTGAACTAAAAACGAGTAGTGATCTGTCATAGGACTGATGGAATCCTCTAGAAAAATTGCTCTAGAAAAAGGGTGCCATCTGTTTTTGCAATTGTAGTTTTGACAATCAGCGCTAGATGGCGTTAAAACTACCGCTAGCGCACGGTACTTTTGAGAACTAAGGCTGTTCTACCGCTACCGCGCGGTATTACCGCGGTAGAGCGTTCATCGCGGTGATCCAGCCCTGCCGACGACCCAAAATTCACAAATATTCAGACAAACTAAACACAGTTTTTGCTACAGTCAGGTGGGTTTCCACTTCGCGACGATAATACTTCGAAAAGGATGCTTGCGATGCTCAGTGGGCTGCATTCAAAATTGACTCGATGTGAGATCCGCTTCCGCCTTCTTGAACGCCGTTCCTTTAGTAGGGTGTGCGGAAAATTTGGACACGTCGATTACCAGCTGGGACAGTTCATTTTTCTTAATTCACCCTTATATGGTGGAGTCTACGACAGGTTTGTATGGTTTAACTGAATTCACGAATTACTTACTGTTCAAGGTCGTTGTGTCGCCAAAGAGGGAAGGTCTGTTGAAGGACGAGGTCGTTCTCAAAATTTTACACAGCCTCTCCTGACTCGAGTTTTTCACCTGGAAAAACTGAAATTAACTAAAAAGACCAACAAGTAACAAACAACAGTTATTGGGCTTTCGGCTCTATGGCTGGCCAATTATACTCCCTGGGCTGGTCACACGGCTGAAATCATCATGTTCTACCAATTTCTTTTTTGATTTCGGGGGTGTCTTGTGATGTTTTTTTTCCTATGAAAATGGATTAGAGATAAAAGGTAACAAAGGTAACACGGAGAAAGCAAAAAAAAATAAAAAAATTAAAACTGGCAGGGAGTTCGGGCGGAGGCAATCCAACTTATATAATGGTTCAGGCATGCCACCGGATCGATAGAGGAATCTGGAAGTTTTTTAATAGAGATCAGGTGTAATGCATCATCGTGTTGGGCTTTCCTAGGCTCAGGTAAGAAAAAGGAGACAAAAGTTTCGGTAAACGTAAACGATTTCTTTACAATGGACGCTGGCTCTGAAACTCTTAATAGTGTTGCCAGCGCTAGAAGCGTTTCTAGTCTGCGAGAGAGAGGTCCGAGTGTAAAGCCGATATTATGAAATGATTTCAGATGATTAAGGATGACCTCCACTTCCCACGTTTCAGAATACGGGTGTAAGTGCTTTCGCGTTATAGATACTCCTCATTAGTGAAATTAGGGGGATGTTTTCCAACTGCGTGCTCTTCAATAGGCTGAAGATTGTTGGACAACATGGATCGATAAATGTTTATGGTACTCAATGCTTTACCGGCTTCAAATGCGTTGGTCAAAAACCGCAATATATTGTCGCTGGTGAAAAAGGAGATTGGTTATCTCTCCTCAGATATAAGTCATCCACTCGTTTGACAACGCTGTGAGAGTGACGAAGAAACTATCAGGACAAGTCCTCTCTAAGATAGATACGGAGATACGCAGTCAAGAAGAGAAGCAATTCATGAGATGGTATTAAACACTGCCATGAATCTGCGTTAGATGAGTCTCCATCGGGAGAGTTCCCTGATTGACAAAACTCCGTTAGAGAAGTTCTCAAGTTTCCCAGGAGGTCTTTAGACGCTTCTCCGAGTTTGGGTAACTTGTTATCTTCTTTTGGTTTAAGTAAAACATTGTTTAGTTTAAGTCACCATTCGTTGTATTATTTCGTTTTTGTGACAAATATAACAACATCCGTGTGACAATATTAACTAGATTGTTAAGCTCGGGATTATGACAGAGTTTGATACATAACTTTGGGAGTCTGAACACGACATAGTTTTATACTTAAACAAAAAATTAAAACGATGAATAACGTGAAACGAAACACTAACTTTTTCAACGAGACTTTTTAATTTATAAATATTTCACACAATAACAAAATACAGTCATAGCAGACAGAATCAGCCGTCAAATGCTGCGTTGCGCGATAAAATCAAATGCGAAAAAAGATGTCGAACAGCCCTATAGCCTACACGTCGTCTAAAGTCAGCCGTGTTAAATTGTTTACGTGTTGCTACCCAAGAATTCAGTTTACTGTTTGGTTGATGATTCACGATTCTCTTTCCAATGTACGGAAATTGATGTGATGTTGTACCAGCAACACAAATGACGAAGAAAGATAGAAGAAAACCGCGCCTAACGTACGGACTCTAATGTATGCGGTAACAGGATTCGGAAGTGATGGCCACATTTAGTAAACTTCCAGGCAATAAAAGGAAACAAAACAGGTAAATAAAAAGAAATTGACAGAATGCGGATTTTTTGCTGACTGGAAACATGACAACCCGATAAAATAATGAAAATTGAGCAACCATTGAGTGATAAACTGTTGCAAACGATTTCAGCACACCTTTGCATCGTATGTAAAATGAACAATCTACTTTCGGATTGATGGCCAGCAAAGTTTCTGTTACAATTCTACTGTTTTCCTATTTTTCGTGTTTTCTTAATATTCTGCTAGGATAAAGCCTAGTATAAACTAACATTTGAAATATGCCACGCCCCCTTTAGATTGAACTCTTCATTAACTTCACTGTTATGTCATAGAATATACTATGTAATAACGTAATTTTTTTTACTTATCGTTATATTTTGGGGTGGGTGGAAATCTCAGCACCAACCACACCTATAGAGTGTGTCATGGCATGATAATATCTAGCTGTGATTGTTCCCATCGAAACCCATGAGGAACATGTTTGAAATATAGCAATCTAACTATTAAAAAAGTTTAATGTTATTCGTTCCTACTTTCCCAATATTGTTCATTTATGACATTATGTAAAAGTTTCACAGAATTTAAATGAAAGCTATTTTACGAAGAAAAATGCACACTTGCGTTATCAACGCTGTTTGGTGATCCGATTCACAGTATATAATGGTTACGTGCATTTCTAAATGTACCGGCACCTGAAATGTCTGGGTATGGCACCCTCCCAATGTGGGATTGCTAGTAACCAAGAGTCTGTAAGCAATTACAACTCGAAATGTCAAGCGTTGGTATGGGACTGGCCGACCATTCCTATGCAAAACTGAATAGAGAGGTAAGAGCAATCAGCTGAGGTAACGATGGGGATCATATAGTACAGCAATATTATCCGGGCCAACACCCTGACAGTTCTGAAGGATACTAGCATGTCAGTCAACTGCTTAGCGCAACAATTTTTTCGATTTTCTCAATAACTAAAATCCAAACTGGCAAACCAAATCTTTAACATCTAGTCCGCATATTGGAACATTTTCTTCAAATAGAAATTTCAGGTTTAAACTAGGAAATAGCCATTAGCGGTGGAAATGCAAACTGAAAAAACTGCGGCTCCGCTTTGGTATTCAATTACAAACAGGAAGGATAAGTGGATTCATCCAATTCAATTCATCATCCATGTTCAACTACACAATGCCAATGCCGTGGGCGTTGCACTTCATTTTAAAGTCCTCGGCGCTCCGATGTTTGCCTAATCAAGCGTGTATACGAATGGAACTCAAATCATAGATGTACGGAAATTTTAGAGGCTATATAATGAGAAAATGGCTATTATTTAAGTGAAAACTAAAAGGATAGACTATACTCTCAGAGAACTCAGCTCACATAATTTTTACGTTAAAAATAATGATACAATTGCAATGATTCGGATAGTCCAATGGTCACGTTATAGATGTCTTAACTGTGCACACAACTGGCCTTACAACTTCCAACAGAGCTTTATATACACACCAGCAAAAACGAAAATATTGACACAAAAAGAAAAAAGAATAAGAAAATCAGCAAAAAGGGGGGAACTCTTTGCAAAAGACAAAACGAGAGAGGAAAGGATCGTAAAAAAAGAAACAGCAAAGGAGAGGGTTGGAAAAGAGGGGAAGTAAAATTTGGAATGGGAAAGGGAGTAAAATTGTAGAAACTTGGGGTAATAAAACATTGAATCGGGAAGGGAGTAAAATTGTAGAAGCTGAAGGGGGTAAAATTTTGAAGGAGAGCAAGGGGAAGAAGGTAAGATGGGAAAAGGACATGTACATAATTAATGAAGGAGAAGAAGAAGAAGTTAGTGTTTGTAACAAAAACGAAAAACGGGAAATGGTTGATTTAGTTGGGGTAGGAGTAGAAAGAGAAGAAGAAATACATGAAGGACAAGAAAAATTAATCATCCGGGATGATCTTTGCGATTACCTCGTCGAACAGTGAACATGACAAATGAGATTGATCTCATTTTTACATAAGATTTTTGAGCGTCTTACGCACTACGTAGTAAAAATCTAACACGCTTGTCTTCATTCTTTTTTTTTGTATTATTGTTGTTTATAGTCTGTTCTTATACCTTAAATCTCGCCACTGTTTACTTCTGTTATCTCAATTTTTAAATTCTGCTGTTCTATTCTATTCTTTGATGTTGATATTATTAACAAGTACTCAAATTGAAAAACACTAAATCTATGAGTAGAAAGTGAAAGTTTGAATTAATATGAAAAACCGACTTACGTAAGTGCAGAGTGCTGTAGTGTGAACAGGCTACGAAGATTTTAACGTAAATTTTGGTTCGTAAAAAACAAAATGAAATTTAAGTAGAAAAAAAGTAAACGAAGAACGTAATACGTTGTACGCAATACGCAGAAAAGAGCTGTCGTGTGAACGATACTTAACTCGCTAGTTTTTGTAAAGGGGAGATGGTCGAGCGAAGTGTCAGAAACGGGGTTTTTAAAATTTCATTGCTGCTTGAAACCCGGGAAAGAGTGGGTTATCCCATCAAGGGTGTAAAAATAAGTAACGGAACTGTAAACATAGCGATAATAAATTATGCTGACGTGGAGTTAAAGTTCAGAAGACGCCATTTCATGTGTACCATAGAGGTGGACGAGAGCATTGAGGTACCAAATGTTTCTGATAGTCCTGAAGAAGTTTGTGCCACATTTCTTCCTGAAGACCGCGGTAGTGAGCTCACTTCTCGAGTAAAGATAGGGGAGGGAATAGATCCTTTAGAACGAGAAAAGCTTCTCAAGCTGCTTGAGCGTCGGCAAAAGTGCTTCCCGTCGTCTAAAAGGGACATAGGAAACCCAAACGAAGTTGTGCATTACATTGAAACGGGAGACGCTCGACCCGTCAAGTCTACACCATACAAGGTTTCGGCATTTGAACGGTAGATTATCGCCGACAAAGTGGAAGAAATGCTCGAAGATGGCGTGATTGAAGAATCTTTTAGCCCTTGGAGCTCACCAGTGGTTTTAGTCCGCAAAGTGACGTCGGGAGATTATAGTTTTTGCGTTGATTTTTGACGTCTAAACGCGGTAATGAAACGCGATGTCTTCCCGTTGCCGAGAATTGATGATGTTATAGGCTATCAGGCGCGTGGTTTTCTCATACCTTGACCTAGCCAGTAGGGTATTGGCAGGTACCAGTAGCGGCAGAAGACAGAAAGAAGACAGCTTTTGTCACTCCCGATGGCCTCTATCAATTGACGCGTTTGCGCTTTGGCCTGAATAACGCCCTAGCAACATTTCAGCGCCTGATGGATCGAGTTTTAGCCGGCATGAAATGGCACATGTGCCTAGTTTATCTAGACGATATTCTTGTTTTTGGCCGAACTTTTGAGGAACATCTGGCACGGCTAGAGTTGGTATTAACAGCTCTAAAACGAGCAAACCTGACCCTCAACATAAAAAAATGCGTTTTCAGCGAAGACATAGTGTCCCATCTAGGGCATGTAATTGACGCTGAAGGCATCCGCCCCGAAAAAGATAAGGTCCGCGCTTTGACAGCTATACCAATGACTAATTTGAAATCGTTGCGAGGATTTCTCGGACTTGCGTCGTATTATCGGCGTTTTATCCCAAATTTTGCATCTCTGGCTCATCCTTTGCATGATCTCCTCAAAAAGAATGCTGTGTGGAAATGGACGGAACGTCACGAAATAGCAGGGATCAGTATGATTGAGCGTCTTACGATCGCTCCTGTTCATTCTGATGACTCTCTGGAAGTGACTATTCAGACCAAAGCAAGCCAGACCAGCCTTGGGGCCGTGTTGACCCAGAATACTGGTGAAGTCCACCGACCTGTGACATTCATCAGTAGGAGGTTGTCGGACACAAAGACGTGGTACCATGCCAATGAGTTAGAGTGTTGAGCAGTGGTATGGGTGCTCAAAAAACTTCGTACATATGTATATGGGCGTCATTTTGTGGTGAAAACGGATAGTTCTGCCGTCAAGTGGATGATTGGAAAGAAGGAGCTGAAGGGGAAGTTCGTTCGTTGGTGCTAGATTTGCAAGAATTCACATTCATGATCGAACACGTAAAAGGGGTTGACAACCAAGTAGCCGATGCTCTCTCGAAGTCCTGTCGAAGCTATCGCCCAAAACAGTGATTCCCAGATAGATGGTCCTCTTTGCATCGCCGTAAATATGCCCCATGAGGGCTTTGCAACGCGTGAGCTCGCCCTTCTGCAACAGCTGGACGGCCAGCTTCGACCCATTTTTATCTCCTTAAATGGTGGAACTCCTAATAATCTTGCTGAAATGTTTGTTATCCGTAATGGAATTTTATATAGAAAAAAAGAACTCCGGTAGAAAACATTTACTTGTAGTCCCCTCAATTCTTCTTCGAAAAATCCTTGAAGCTTGCCATGACTCTCCTCCATCTGGGCATCAGGGTGTAGAAAGAACATTTGTAAAATTAAGAGTAGATTTTGGTGGCCACGGCTGGGCAGGGGTGTTGAAATTTTTGTAAAGTCCTGTATATTCTGTCTCAAACACAAGCATCCATCAGTCAAGTTGTTGGCAGGATTCACCCATTGAGACACCATATTCCTTTCGAACTCGTAAGCCTCGACCATGTTGTTCCTTTTAAAACTACGTCATTCGGGCAACGACACGTCTCTTCAAGCCCGTTATTTTTTTCTTGGATTCCGCAACCTATCTATAAAAAGGGAATCCAATTGGGGGTGGTTTCCCGCACCCGCACTACAACCAAGTTGACGAAAAAAAGCGTTTTATGAATTGACGGTTGAGTAAAATCCCATTCGCCTCCTATATACTGTTGAATACATATGATGACAAATGGTTTACAACACGAATGAAGAAGAAAACGCCAAACGATGTTACATACATTACGACATCAAGAAGAAAAATAAATAGTCTAATATGGAACCCCACCCTTGACCAACTTGATTCTTCTCTTACTATTCGTTACGTAAAAAAAGAGTAGAGATAGCTGCCATAATAAAGTATATGCCTCCCCCACACTGTGTCTACAGTGTAGCATTTCTTTTTACTTTGTTTTTACTTTTACTCCTAGGTTTCTTTCGATATTCAATCTGATGAAGAAAAATCTATATCCTATTGATGTTATATTGTACTTAGGAGACGTTCTCTTTTTTCTGCCTTCTTCCTACTTCCCTTGAATAAAGATCGCGATTGGTGGATCGTCGTTTTTTTTACAGACGAGAAATGGATAGTAGTCTCTCCATATTTCACCCGTCAGCGCAGCCCGTGTAGAGTAGGGAAAAACACTGCCATATTACTTCCCCATACTGTTTTCATTAGAGATAACATGAGATGGTGCCCAAATTGAGTTTCTTTTGTATTGCTTTTGCTTTTGCTTTTGCTCCGAGTAAAATCGGAAATAAACAAAAGGAGATTGTGTAAATACGCAATTGTGTCAAATACGTGAATCTGCCTATTTTACATGGGAATCCACGCGCATTTTCCCATCAACTTTCCCCAGGGCTTTGTATTATTGGAAATATAGTATTCAATGAGAACGATATTAATGCAAGCATATATGTTTCGGATGAGCAGCGGTTACTTACGAGTGCGACCCATTGAATTCACCGAATGACGTATGTTTTTATTTGTAACCATTGAATCTAGATCTTGCCAACAAGAAAAAAAACCACTAACGATTGTGCAGTTACAACTCGATCACGCTAGCATACCATGGTGAATGTGCAAACGTCGAAGAAGAAAATGTACACTTCAATGAACTCCACTTGATACCCATAACTAATGACAGATTAGACACTTGACGTGAGCAGGGGTCGAATTCCGAACTTTTTTAAAAACTTGACTTGAACTTGACTTGAAACAGTCTTAGTTAAGTACGACTTAAGTCAAGTATTGGGCTGAAGTTCTAAACTTTAATTTTCAAGTTGAAGTGTGATTCCGAACAAAAAAAGCTCACTTTATTTCCTTTACTTAACTAAGATTATTTACTCGACTTAGGAAATTCACTTGACTTGAAATTGGCAACTGAGCCAATGAGAGAAGGCCTACTGAAAATATTTCTTAATTTAGCAGCAGACGCTTTTTCATTTTATTAGAGAGTGAAAGGAACTTAAACGAGTAAACAAGAATTGAGCCGTCGACCGTGTAGTGGTTTTAAGTTTCGTTTGTGCTTTTCAACTTGTGCAATGAGTCTTTCAAAAGGTACAAAAAGATCAAGAGATGTGTGGCTTGAAAAGGAAACTTACACGATGCTGGAAACGTTTATTATATCCAGGGTACCGTGTGAATCATGTCATTTGAACTAAAGAATTACTTTAATTTGGATTTTATCATCACATCACATCACATATGCTTTTTCGTGCAATATTGTGCGTTGAATCCGAATATGAGTTCTGTCAATGGAACCAATGATGCCTGGAATACGAGCTATTTCTGCATACTCGCGTTTCAACTATATATTATACAAAATTTTACTAACATATAAACTTATAAATTTAGAATGTTTTCTCACGTCATTTAGGTTATCGGGGAATCGAATATGATTCGGTGATATAAGGCATAAGGCTAGGGATACTGCAGAAATGGACCGTGAAACAGACGATTGGCTGTATCGAAGAACATTTCCTATTACAGTTTGGAATGTTCCAGCTGCATAGAATTGTAATGAAATCAGTACCATGTCAAGTGGAAGTAAATTCCTCTTTGCTGCTGTCTCTCGTTTCGGTAAAATGTCTGTTACTAGTGCTATTAAATATAACAGTTATGGAAGGAATATTCAATATACAACAATTCATGTTCAATTTAAACCTGTTAAATATTCTATGGAAGGTCGATCGAATCTAAATGTCCTCATAAACTTTTCCGCGGAGAAATAATTTAAAACATCTTTCCGTGTTTGGTAAAATGGGATAAGACGACGTTTTCTTGCACTGCGTTCATCGGCTCGTTCTGAATTAGCATAGCACTTTCTGTTGAAGAATCGTCAACATTGTCTGTTAAATTATCTAGATACTAGTAACTTCAGCCCGGTCGAAACCGGGGAACTTGGGTCTAGCAAAATTTGAATCATTGTTTTCACTTTTTTTTAAAGCAAATGAATGTAAGTGAAAGTCAGTTTCGAATGTAAAGAACAAAAATGATAGATGATGTTATACTGAATATATTCCCATACTAAGATAGGAAAATGCGCGCTAATTACTGCATGGTAACCTATTCTATCCTAACCTAACCTAACCTATTTTTTGAGCAACCTTTGCTGTACGAAACTTATTATTTCACAGTTTAGCGCACTTGGGAACTGCCCCCAAGGCCATGCCCGTGCTCCTTATTGGTCCGTAGACCGAGGCAGAAGTTAGTTCCTCTTTTTTCTCCGTATTTCTTTTCACTTGGGCAGTGATTTCTTTAAGTTGATGAAAGAACTTCTTTATACACAATATTATGTGTGAAAACCTTTTCCCGGTCTTGTACTGTTGTAGATTTGTTGAGCATTTTGCCTTGTTTTGCACCTTCTATGCAAACGACTTTGACTCCTTCTCTTGAAGTCGCTCTGGAAAAGGCAACGTACAATTGTCCATGGCTGAAAACAGGTTCTTGAAGAAGAATGCCAACACGATCGAACGTCTGACCTTGTGATTTGTTTATGGTTACGGCAAAGGCGAGAAGCACTGGGAATTGCAGTCTATTTAAGGTGAACGGCAGATCTGAATCTGTTGGAGACATGTTCATTCTTGGAATGAACACACAAAGTCCTTTATTTTTTCCAGAAGAAATTGCTGCAACGATAACGTTTTGACGGAGCTGTTTGATGACTAATCTTGTTCCGTTGCATAGTCCTCGTCTTGAGTCTATATTCTTCAGAAGCATTATTATGGCACCAACTTTGAGTTTTAACGTATGAGGTGGAATTCCAGATATTTTCAACGTGTTGAGGAATTCTGTTGGGAAATTAGCAACTTCTTCCTCATCACCTGTGATTGTGTCTATGCTCTTATAAACACACTGCTCACCAGGCATGTTTTTGATTATTGCATTGTTTATCTTCAAACATTCATCATTCTTGGGGCATAATATCGCACGGGAATTAACTTCTTCAGAGATATCTTGATCCAATAGATGCTTTGGATCACCGAACACGTGATGAATTAAAGCATTGATTCTTGGATCTTGGTCATCTCCGGTGATATTCAAAGACTTAGCATATTCTTCGGTAATCAGGAAGTCAGGAGGGATTTCAACGACATCTGAACTCAAATTTGCTGTTGTTGGTAACGTCCCATTTCCCAGTTCAATCAGCCAATTTGCGTACTCTTGACTTCCCGCCGTGGTGCGCATGTTTTCTGTTAAACGAAGGTGACGAAAGGTGGACCAACTCTCGCAGTTTTTAATGGTAGCTTCAACTACCTTAACCTGATTTCCATGTTTGACTACTGGCAAACATTGTCTAAAGTCTCCCCCGAGGAGAAGGACTTTATTTCCATAAGGCTTGTTATTCTTAGTCACTTTTTCAGTGACGTGCTTAATCGCATTGAGAGCGTGGTTGGTCATAACAGTAGCTTCGTCCTCGATGATTAGTGCGGCATCCCTTATCAATTTCGCCGAGAAGTGGTGTTCTTCTATTTTCGATCTGGTTGTTTCTGTGATGGGCGGATAAATTTTAAACTGAGAATGATAAGTGGCTCCATCAATCAACAGTGTTGAAGCGATTCCAGTTGAAGCGACAGCAATGATCTTTTTCCTTCACCCTGAAGAACGTTGATTAGAGTATTGTAGAGAAATGTTTTCCCTGTTCCACCAGGACCATCTAAGAAGAATTGACGTGATTGAGGAGAGTTTTCATCATTGATTGCGGTCATTATTTGATCAAATGCCGCTCGTTGACCAACATTTAATTTAGCCATCATCATTTCCCCTCTCAATTTCTTTTGTCTTTGGACATTCTCATCATTTTCTTCAATTTCAGCGGAAATAAGTCTATCAATTAGTTGGAAATCAGGTATGGGTAGTTCAAAATCTTCATATTTTTCACCATTTTGCACTATCTTATCTTGAATCCATTTTAACGCTAGATTTTTGGCCACTTCTTCTCCATGCCCATTTCTTTGGTAGTCTTCAGTGAGATGCTGTAGGTTGTTATTAAAAAGAAGTTGCGCGTTCGTCGGACGACAGTGGCAACATATGTCGACAAAAAGTTGTCTTAACTGCACTGGCATTTCAAAGGCAGCGGCTTCTTCCATTACTTTTTCCCAAGCACTGTCATCAGCGAGAAGATTTCTTGCTATGGCCGCTTGCTTGAATGTGGGATACAAAACGTTGTCGACTGTTCGAAGATATTCAAAACTTGTTGCTCCTTTTACCTCAAGCAAAAGCAAGCGAAGACTGTGTCTTTCTACTTGTTTCACCCCAACAGAATAAATTCTGCCGATAACATTTATTCTCTTCTTTCTTGGCTTCCATTTACGTTGGTTGTTATGGAAGCAGAAATGATTCGGAATTTCGCGATAGTAGTACTGTCTTGCCGATTCGTGATCCTGGTTTAATTTAAACCAAGCTGTCAAAGTAGTTAATTTTGAAGCTGCATTTAACACTGCTCGATCTTCAAATCCTGCTTGGAAGTAAACAGGTTGTTCTTGAGGAAGATGAACAGCCAATCGACTTACGGCGTGAGATCGGTAACAAAGTGGGTACTTAAAAAGTCGCCAGCATGCTTCTGGAGCGCTCACGTATCTTGTGTCCAAAAACTGCTTGGTTTCATCCCACACTATTTCCTGTTGACCTTGTTGATTTTCAGCTCTGCTAATTTGAATATTTGCGCAATCATGTCCTTTGTATATATATTTAAATATATACTTGACACTTGTAATAGACGCGCAAAACTCTAAATTGATGTGAGAATTGTATTTCAGAGAGAGATAAGCATTAAAAGGAACAACCCAGCTGTTATCAACTCGAGGAGAGTTTGGCTTGTCGTTTAGAGGATACGAAATACCGGTGTCTCGTCATCTGTAGGTTGGATATCCATTGGAATTAATGACTGTTGATGGTGAAAAAGGTTTTGGAAACGATTTCGTGCATTTACTACCGTCCATGCAGGGTGAGTTTGGATTAATGGTACCACACGGACCATGAATCATGTTGCTCATGATTATTTTGTGAAGTTCTGGGTGTGTTTCTGGTTCCGGAATTTCAGCTGAAATTGTCTTGTCGATTTCAGATTCAGTTGTAGGAACGTCATGTTGATCAATCCATATCAACATATGGCAATGGGGTAGGCCTCGCTTTTGAAATTCAATTACGTGAATTCTTGCAACAACAACCCCTAAAATTTGTTTTTCTTGAATATCTTTGATGAGTTCTTTTAATTTAAGTTGATAGACTCTTGCGACAACGTTAGGTCTGTTAGCTGCTACTTGATAGCTCTCGATGCTCTCCGTAATCTCTTGCCACTTTGGATTACAGGTAAATGTGAGGAAATAAGTCGGCTTTCCAAATCTACTGCAAATAGCCATTGCATCTTGATATCCTTGTTTCATCGCTCTTGGACTACCTATGAAAGACGAAGGTAAAATCACAGGTGTCCCTACAGTAATGTTGTCTCTTTCAGCTCGCGTCGTAATATAGTCCATAAGACCATTATACTGTGCGACGTGCAGATCCTTTTGATGCGTTTGAATGTAATGGATCCTGTTCGCCTCAACTTTCACGTACGCATCAACAACATATTGTTGAAACAGCGGTCCTCCGTATAAAACCGCATTAAAAATCCCTTTACGTATCGAGAGTTGACTACTATAAAACTCACACTGAGTTATTCTGGAACGCGGTCCTCTTCGGTTGACGTCATAGATTGGTACTGGAACATCAGGATCAATGTCGACTTCTGTTTCAAATTCTGGTTCCGGTACAATTTCAGTTCGCATCTGGTCTTCTTCGTCGTTTAAGTCTGCGATTCTAGATTCTTCAGCCAATAATTCTTGTTCTTCATCATGATCATGGGAAACATTATCTTGGTCTTCATTTAGATTTCTTCGTTTTAAATTTTGATCCCATCCATTGTCACCATTCGGAAAAAGCAATGGGTACGTCATGGGATCGCACATGGGTTTTTGAGTATCAATCCTAATGAAAACTTTTCCTCTCCGTGGAATTAATAGATGCCCTCGGACATCCCTGTTTTCAGGGGGTGCTCCATCAATGCTTTTAAACACAACCGCAATTTCTTCTCCTGCAGGGCTATTGTATCTTCTTTCATCCTGTGTTCTTCGATCGTTATGAATAACCATCGAAATCACTAACGGAGCCCTACCTTCAACTGCTGCTTGACGGTCCTCTTCCATAGCCACTTGACGCATGTTTTTGAACATGACAGCATATGGATTAACACGACGAATGAGAGCATCTAGTTGTTCCATGAGAGCACTATCACAGCTTCTGTTTGCTGGATTATTTAATCGTTGTTCGTTCGCTTGAGCAGAATCCAGGAAATATAGCTGCGCGTACTTGAGAGCGGGAGGAACGGATGTTTCTTCATCATAGAATTGAACAGCAGTTGTATTGTGGTAAAGTTGCCCATGAATCTTGTAACAATATGGTCCTCTTCCTCGTAGATTGTCAATGGATGCTCCCAGTGATGCAAATGCGAGAGCATTGTTGTACTTTCGGGCATCTTTGATGAAACTTGCAGATTTAGGATGGCAGTTGGTAAATAACATTTGAAGCAATTCTGGGCATTCCTTAGGAGGAGGGAGAATCACCTTTCCTTTAGAACAACAAACATTAAATTTCTTGCCACTTGCCATTTCGCCTTTGAAATGAATTGCTCCGCAGAATTCACAACTCACGTCCATTTTCCCGCATGAATAAATCTTAATTTTACTTTCATCTAAGATTGGCTTCTGAGCTAATTGATGAGTCTTCTTCACCTTTGTTTGCCGATTTTGCTCCAAAAATTCTTGTCGGTGACGTTGCTCTTCTTCTGTTTCGACTGGAACAATATCTGCATGTTCTTGAGCATACTTTGCTCGTCGTAAATCTTCAGTTTCTTGATCACATTGTGTCCAATCAACGCTTTCCAAACCATCCAAGAAAATTTCTGGTCCATCGTTTTCAGTTGCCGTAGATTGCTCTTCATTCGCTTCACTCGTTAATTCCGCCACCTCCTGTGTTTCTTCAATAAGACGAATTCCGTGATGAATTTCTTCTACGCTTCTTCTTGCGTGGTTTGCTTCAACTTCATTTGCTGCACGTCGATTCTGGTGGTAGTCTTTGTCAATTCTGCGTTTTTCTTCTCTCATTTCGGGAATTTCCTGTTGACGTACTTTACGTTGTCGTTTAGCCTGTTCACCCTGATTTTGGATAACTTCTTCTTGGGTTCTTGTACGTTTCCTTTCGGCGTAACGTTCCCTGCCAGCTCGCAATCTCAATTCCTTCGCTTCCGTTTTTTCTTCCTTTCTTTTCGCTCTTAGTTCTGCATTTTTTTGCTTTCTCTTCATCAGTTAGTTGATTTCATTTTGGGGGCATTTTGAGGGTCAAACACTATTAAATTCCTTAATTAAATGACTTAATAACTAACACGCATGCTCCGGGTGGAACAACAACCGACCGCTATATCTGTATCCCACCACAGTTAGCCTATCGGTGATGATAGTCCTTTGCAAGATGGGTGGGGGAAGGATAGGGTTCAGGAATACTTACTTGAAATAAAAAGTCCTGATAATCCGGGATGTGATATTAGACTCGATGGCGAAGAGGCGAAAGCGTCCTTCAATGGGGGTATGGTTGGTAACCCAATGGCAATTTGGTTGTGAATCCGGGAATGGTACTAAAAAAAAATTAGACCCATTGTTTGATTTTTAAATATTTAATAAGTATAAGTAATTGTAGTAATACAACAAAAGCTACTGACAGCCAAGGAAATGAGAACGGAAATAAAAAAAACACATTTCCTAAATTGTCTCAAATTTAGGAAAATACCAAAATTTTAGAAAGCGTAAACCCTTCTGAAAAAATCATTAATATGATGGCACTCCAAATAAAGTTTCTGGGAACGTATTCTTTTCAATTATTAAAGATACCCATCAATTGTCATTGGAAGGACTGCGAAGGAGATTTGTAAGGGAAACATTCAAGTTTCCTATATTTTCTACTGCGAATAAGAAATTTGGTGAAATCCTTAAGTTTCCTTCAATTTCTTCTTCGCAGTCTTGTTCGCAGTCTTTCCACTGACAATTGATAGGTACCTCTAAATTTTGAAAAGAATACGTTCCCAGAAACTTTATTTGTAGTGCAATCATGTTAATGATTTTATTAAAAGTGTTTACGCTTTCACAAATTTTGATAACTTCCAAATCTGAGATACCATAAGGAAATGAGTGCTTATCTCTGACTACACATAAAAAAATTCTGGGAAAATAATTTACGGCATGTGAATAGAAAAATTACCTTTCTGTTTGCGGGGAAAAAACTGCCAAGACCAAATAGTATTTAAAAATACTGTTTAAATTGAAAAATTGAACAGAGCAAATGAAAACTTTATCTTCTGTCATTCAACGTCAGAGTAGAAGTGTATTCTGCTATCAAATTAATCTTTCAATTTATATGCGACATCTGTTGAGCAGTTTGGAATCCCTCTCACGGCAAAAAGTGCATATTGTAGTCCGTAAGCCAAGAAAATAGTAAAAATAAAATAATTAAAAAATCTTTATTTGCCATGAATATGGTTATCAATCATAGATTCCATTTTTAAATTTATTTTTAAGAGAATAGAAAATTTTCAACTGCGCGAGGGGACTGGCAAAGATAACAATGAGGTCGAGGATGGCGTAAATCCAGATGGCTCTGATGCATCACCAGAACCATCTGGATTAACGCCATCTTCGTTCTTTGACCTCATTGTCTTCTTTGCTTGTCCCATCGCGTAGTTAGAAATTTTCTTCTTCTCCTAAAACAAATTTAAACATGGAAACTGATTCAGATCTCGATGAAACAATGCTTTCCCAAATAGATTTTGACAATCTGGAAGTTTTAGATGAAGTAGGCGAGGGCGATTCCATTTTACAATTAATTAAAGAGAAAGAAGATGTTGAAAAAGCAAGTGAAGGAGAGTCAAGCAAGAATCAGAAAGAAAGTTTAGATGTAAGAACGGAAACAGAAAAGGGGAAGGGAAGTGTTGAAAAAGTTGAAGAAGAATGGGAGAGAACAGTAAAATTTACAGATGACAGAAAAGTTGTTAAGAACAAAGAAGGTGAAGAGAAAAGCAAAGAAGAAGTAGAATTATTTGAAAAGTTGCAAGCATGTAAAAGAAAGAGAATGGATGATTATGAAGAAGAAATTAAAATTGCGAAGGAGCTATTCAGGGTGCAAGAAAAGGGAAAAGAGGCGGCAAGAGCAGAAAAACTTCAAAAGCAGAAAGAAGAAGAAGAACGGAAGAAAAAATTTAAGCCAGAAGAAAAGGCGCGCATTGCGTATCAAGAGGTTCTTCTCATGCACCAACAATCTGAACATCTCGTCATTGTCGCAAATGAAGTCAGGGCTGCTGCTTCGGTAGCTTCAACAGCAGCGTTGAATTACTTGGAAAAGTAAGTTCAATTTAATGTTACCCCATGTATTATTTGTAGAGAACGGTTAAAGAATTTTCAAAATTTTCAGTACGCAGGCCAACTTCCCAAAAAAAATAAGTGGAAGGACTGCAAAGAAGGATTTTCCAAATTTTCAGAACGCAGGCCAACTTCCCAAAATTGTAAGTGGAAAGACTGCGAACAACCCTGAACTCCTTCTTCGCAGTCCTTCCACTTATTTTTTTGGGAAGTTGGCCTTTGTACTGAAAATTTTGAAAATTCTTTAACCGTTCTCTACTACACTAAGAGAGAAATTAAGAAAAAAAAACAGAAATTTAGACTAATGATTATGTATTTTTATTAGAGTTACTCAGCATAAAAAAAACTTATCTAAAAATGCTACTTACCTGAAAAAGGAGTGGAGTTATCGCCAAGCAGAGCGGGTGAGGTTGGAGAATTCCGAAAAAAATCAGGCATCAAAAATCGCCAATGAAAAGAAGAATCCGGAATAATGTATTTATGTATGGAAGTTGTCTGGCTAATCAGTAAATACATTATTTTCTTCAGAAATTGAAGCGAATTTCGAAATTTGAACTTGGTGTAATTTTTTATTTGACTGGTAGATGGCATATAAAATGTTTAATAATTTGGTTGGTAGATGGCGTTCAGAGTTATTTGCGTTGAGAAATTCCCCCTTTTTTTGGTGATGGAAAAATAGCCGCTGGCGGTTTTCACCCCTTTCCAGAGCGGCTGGACTGACCAATCACAGCGTGCTCTCGTTGTGACAGACACAGGCTCCTCCCAAAAAAGCTTGTTCTTTTATTATATATGGATTCTAAAAACTCATCAATTACGTCAGTATGATCCGCCATTGTGTAAACAAAAACAATAACACTGCCTATTTCCCACACAACTTTGGCAAACTTGAGCCTTAAGTCAGTTTCAAGGCACCTAGGAAGGTACCTTGAGATTTCGGAGACTTAACTAAGTTTGGGGACTCGACTTTTGCGTTTTCAAGTACAAGTTTTTAACTTGACTTGAGATTTTTGTGCTCGGAATCCTACTTGGATGAAAGTCTGAAAAAATTTTTAAGTCAGGACGGAAAACCACCTAAGTCAAGTCCAAGTCAAGTAAAAAAGGACGTTCGGAATTCGACCCCAGGGGTGGAATTCTATCTGTGGCTTAAAGTAGAAGTATGTACTTTAAGTGCAAAGTTTTGTACTTATTTCTGTACTTTACTTAAATATTGAATTCTAAGTCCTACTCAAAAGTTTTCAAGGAGACAAAGGACTCTTAAGTTTAAGCAAAAGTAGTCAATTTTTTAAGCCAACTATTTCTTGGCTTAAACGCAATAAAGTACACTTAAAAACTAAACCCGATTAATGTTCTCCATATTAAGGTGGCGCTATTTAACATACGTTATTGTTGATTGACAGTTTCAATTAAAATGAATGACGATAGAGGTTTCAACGAAGAGCTAGAGTTCTTTTTAAACGACTTAGACGAAATGAACTACGAATTGACAAGTAGTGATGACGAAGAAGCTCGGCGTGAAAGGCGCATTGAAGTACGCAGAAGAATGGTTCCTTTCTATTCTAGACGAACCGATATGTACGACGAGTTTTTTAATGACGATCAATTATACAAAACCTTTCGTTTTGATAGAGCTTCACTCCAATTTATTGAAGGTATACAAATTGGACCACACTAATGTTAATGAGCGTACAAAATATTTCTAATTAATACAGGATTGATAAATGATAAACTCGAACGAAAATTAAATGGTCGAAAGTTTCTTACACCGATGCAGCAAATTCTTGCTGCACTAAATTTTATGCCACTGGAACTTTTCAAAAAGAGGTTGGACATGTTCTTAGAATGAGTCAATCATCGGTGTGTCGCAGCGTACATGACGTTTCAAGTGCATTATGCTCTATAGCACGAGAATGGATTTCTTTCCCAGAAAATTTAAATATGGTACATATGAAATAATTATATGGTTTCTCATTCTAATCTCATTGACATTAATTTATAGGTATGTCTTGAGTTCTCAGAATTTGCTGGTTTTCGTGGTATAATTGGTGCAATTGATGGATGTCATATAAAAATAGCAAGGCCATGGGTTGACGAGAAAATCTATGTTAACCGTAAAAATTTTCATTCTATCAACGTACAGGTTAGTCCAACGCTTTTCAAAAAATATGATTCGGAAACCACGTTACATTTCAAATGATTATTTAGGCTATTTGTGATGCCAATGGTAGGGCGTTAAGCGTCTATGCAAAGAAACCCGGAAGCACTAATGATGCAGCAATGTTTGTTGAAAGTATAATTGGTCAACGGTTAGCAAGAGGAGATTTTTCTCCTTTTCATTTAATCGGGGACAGTGGCTATGCATGTACACCTTATTTACTTACGCCATATGCAGTGCAGAGCAATGAACCAGAACGAAGATTTAACGTTGCTCACAAAAAGTCTAGGTGCGTAATCGAACGGTTTTTTGGTATGGTAAAGCGTAGGTTTCCGGCTCTTTTCTTTGGAATACGCATGCAACCCGGTCGTGCTTGTCGCGTGATAATGGCATGCTTCATCCTTCACAATATAGCCCTATCACGAAGACAACCAGATTTCGACGACGATATAGCAGTTAATCATTTTGAGGAACAAGATTATGACAATCAACCCGATAGACAAGAAAATTTGGCTCAAGCAGCTCTACGTCTACGAAGACAAGGTTTCGAAAAGCGAAATCGAATGACATTGAATGATTTCACTCGTTAAATAAGTTGCTTTCAAGTTTGTATTGCACATATTGATTAAACAGAATCAAACGAAACTTGTAACATAGCTCTTTCAAATTAATTGAGACGGGTTGTTCATCATTTCTAAAAGGTCTACCGGAATGTCTTTTTCGGCATCAATTGGTTTTCCTATAAGCTGTCTTACTGCAATGACAGAGTGCAGCAAATCAAAGCGATCGCGCATCAACCTCTTAGAAACAGAAACGTTTGATTTTTTCAGCATGTGCTCTTTTGGCGCGATTGACAATATCACGAAGAGCTAAAGGATTTTTATTTAAAGATTCTCCATTCGTCGTAGAAAATGAAGTTACTGCAACTAGTGGAGCATCTTTTTCAACCGGTGCCAAAGTTGCTTGAGAGCGTTTCGCAAACACGATATTTGCAGAACTATGATCTGTTGTTTTAGTGGACAATACCGGAGTTGATGTGCGTTTGGGGAGCAAAGCTACAACTCGGGATGTGGATGGTACACCGTCAGCAAAGTCAGCGTTACTAAATGTTTGACATAAAGATGATTGGTTTGATTGGCTATCATCAAACTCAAAAGTAGATAAGTCGTCTTCCTCGTTTTCAAGAAAAGACGATTGAACCGTTTTAGCCCTGTGAATAAAAATGGGATTAGTGTATGGCTAAGAAGAAAGAAATATTATGGCTTACAAGACTGCACAACTAGAGGTATTCATTGTATGGAGAGAAGCACTAGAGGCACTATTATTAATACGTAGAGTATCATTAGCGTTTTCCATCACGTCTGTCTCTACTCCGCCCTAATTGATAAATTTCATTGAAATAATGTTATTTGTGGAATGTAGTTTAATATAATATACGGATATGCTGTTTCCCGGCAAAGCTGCGCTACTTTCTCCCCAAATCATGTTGACAATCTTCTCGTTTAAAGGTTTCATTGGGAAAGCTTTTCCTTTTCCTATTAATCACAGTATTTTCTTTTATTAGAAAAATGTTTTCAAATGGCACATAAATGAAATAGTACAATACCGGTTTGCTCTCATCAACGGCTATTCTGTTCTTGTGACGGCTTGGAAGTATTACAACCAGATCATTTTATCGATGCAGAGGGAAACATTATAAAAAAAGGTAAGGAAATAAGATGGTAAATCACCACACATAGCTAACTTTTAACTTTCTTGTTATTTTACAGATATCTGCGTCCCATGCTTCGTACCTCATAAATGCTGCGATATAAGCTGCCATGGATCGATGTCACTTATTCCCAATGTTACAGAATCAATCGTGGTTGTCACTGAGCAAGGTAAGCATTGCGCTGAATATAAACTATATTAGAAATATTTTCTAATATTCGCAAACCTTTTCAACAGGTCGATTCTTTTTAAAGGGGACAACTTTCGTTTGCGATACTTGTGATTCTCTAACGAAAGCAACAATCGATGATTATGTATTTTCTGGGTTTTTCCCGGTAAGTTTATCGGAAACGGTCACATACCTGTCAGAAAACGCACTTCTTCTATGCCACCACATTTCCCACAAATGTACAAGTTCTACGAAGAACATGTACAGTATCCTGCACAAAAATCCGAACACCGATTTAATTTTTTAAAGCCACCTATTGGCGGGGTAAAGGGTTTTTTGTTTGTTTTTCTTTAAGAGGGAGGGTAGACGGGGTGATGGACACATAGGGCAGGGTTGGGTAAGTCTAGACATTTTTTTAATGCCTTAAGGTATTACGCTTTAAGGCAAGTAACAGGTCGGGACATTTTTGCAACCCCCGGGGTGGTGTGTTTTTTTTAAACGACAGTTGGAAATGTTGGACTTAGGCTGTGTAATACTCCTTACCCAAATAAATTATAAAGCTGCCTGTGCACAATTATTTCGACACCGATGGCATATGTGTAGAGCTTCTGATTGCGACGCCGTAGATCAGTGTTCGAATCCCAACAAGGGTTTGCAAAATATATGGTATCATTATAATATTCTTTATTCGAATTTGCTGGGAATATTAATTTCTCTAGAACGAAGGAGATTATTATTTTTAAAATTATTTAATAAACAAAAAAAGCATATATTGCTCGATGAAAATTTATTTTATATGTGAACGAAATTTTCTCGTAAGTTAACAATAGTAACTCATCACCTCATCTGGAATCGAACACCGATCTCCAGCACCACATTCAGAAACGCTACACCTACGCCATTGACAGCGACGTAAACATTTACAGGCAGCTGGAACATAAGCTTAATTGTTTCGGTAAGCAACATTACCATGCCCAATCCCTAAATTTCCAACTGTCGTTTTAAAAAACACACCACCCTGGGGGTTGCAAAAATGTCCCGACCTGTAACTTGCCTTAAAGCGTAATACCTTAAGGCATTAAAAAAATGTCTAGACTTACCCAACCCTACCCTGTCGTGTCCATCACCCCGTCTACCCTCCCCCTTAAAGAAAAACAAACAAAAAATCCATTACCCCGCCAATAGGTGGCTTTAAAAAATTAAATCGGTGTTCGGATTTTTGTGCAGGATACTGTACACTCACACTCTTGAAGAAGTATCTGAGGAGTATGGACGGGTACGTAACATAACACACTAAAATTAAATCAAGACCATGGATCGATGTAAAAATGATTCGGCTTTTGCAGAGTGGACCAATCAATATACCATTGTTCATAACGGCGGAAAGAGAGTGGGAAACATGTCGCCATTACATTGACCAGGAAGAATTTAAAAGGAACAAAATTGATTTCCCCAGTTACGGAACAAAACCATCAATCATCAAATCATCTAATGCTATCATAAAGCTCAGGCGTTTGGCCTCTGTTGGAAAAGCGAAAAAACCAGAAAACGAAAGAATGTAAGCATTCTTTATAAGTTAAGACAATTGTTGGTATTCATTTTTTAAATTTTTCCATAGAATGGACGATGTAGAATCGAGGTTCGAGAATTTAGTAATCAAGTCGGATGTTAAAGTTGAGAGTTTTCGTCAAAGGATTTACAACAAAGCTCAAACACTAAGCAATATTCCATTGTCTCAACATTATTGTAGTGCAATTCTTTTTCTTTGCTTTTTTCAGTCAAAAAAGAAAAACATGTGCGGGGGATTGGCTTTTAAAGCTGCAAGAGAAGATAAAAATGAAAATAAAAAATATGACGAGACAGGGCTCGTCATTAGCTCTTGCAAGCACTGTATAGTGCCGTATGCCATCAATATGTTTAAATGCGAATCGTGGACACATACGGCATTTATGCATTACGAAGCTTGGAAGAGTCAGGGTACATTCTTTTGCTACGACGTTGTGTGTCAATATTGAAAATGGATGTATTAAAAAGTTCTCCGGTATTTTCAGAACATATGATGCTAACAAAAGAAATGACGGGAATTTTACCGATAATGCATCAAATGGCACATCAATTACCCTGCCAGGTACCATTTGAATTTTTATGTAAGAGAAATATTTTTCTGAAGTCTAACATTCATAACAGATTCTTTGGAATCCCCGATGGACAAAAGAACTCGGATTAACTGGAGGAGAAGAGCACGAGCAAGTATTCTCAAAACTGTATCTTTATGCTTATGTTCTAAAGCATATGTAAAAAATTAGTAAGAGATCTTAAACGGTAATCCTTTAGCCATCCAACTAAAATAATGCAATCTGAAGACGGATTTTCTAACATTAGCCATCCTCTATTGGAACTGGAATAGAATTCAGAACATGCAAATCCTCTTACGCAAAAAATTAGAGAGAGTGAGTAACTTTTACAATACAAGCAAAAATCTACAGCACCACCTTGATTTGTAGGCTAGAAAGGAAATCAGAGAAGGCGTAACAAAAGTTGAAGAATTGTTACAGTCATACAACCTCGAAAATTGTGATCTCCCACTGATTCACAAGGAACTGGAAAGAAAAGCTATAGAAATCATTGACCAACGAAAAACAAAGACTACTCATCTTGATAAATTAAGAAAAATGCTGGAAGGATTTTATGTTCAACTGAAAACAGTTCGCATAAAAATCTCTAAAGAAGCAGGTTTTTTAATATTAATAATTTTTAAAGTGAACTGGAATCTTTTTTGCTCAGAAAAATTTTTTAACCTTACAGAAAATTCAAAGACTTGGACAAAGTTTAGGCGAATTTAAATTTAAACTAAGAAAAAAGTTCTACAGAAGATAGACCTATTAAATTCAAAGGATAAAGAACTACCAATCTCTTACGAGGATTTCAATCAAGGAATTTTTCCTCGAGAAGCAGTCATAAATGAAAAGGACACCAAGTTTCCAACACGTAAACGAAAAATTAGCATAATCTACACCACTTATACAAATTATTAAATCCATATTTTCGACTGTATCGTATACCGATAAATATCATGTTGTTGATTGTTGGATGCTTTTGCAAAGAGCAAAGGAGGAAGTTGAACTAACAAAGATCGAAATGATAAACTACATTCGATTCTTGGCTGACAAGCGATGATCGTTAAAACAATCAACACATCATTCTGAGGAAGCGGACGAATCATTTTGTAAGGGAAAAGCAGTCATGGCACATTCTGAAACTGTGCGTCTTAATTTACAAATTCAACTCTCTCTAAAAATATTTAATTTGAATTGTAACAATGATTTTCCGAATTTCGTACGTGAAACTTATTTAAATTCTGACAAAGAATCTGAATTTGAAACTTCTGTTGAGGAAACTGAGAATTCTTACACAAAATTTGAATTTTCTGATGAGGAGACTGAAACACGTTCTAGCGACTCTGACGATCATTAAATAAACGTGAAAAATATAAACTTAATCATAGATAAATGAAAATAAAATAAATAAATAAACCAAAAATTTTAAAATTAACTTTACTTGAAATAAAATTATAATTAAAAAATTTATATTTTTGAATAAACATAAGACAAACCTATTTCTGAAGAAAATGTAGCTACAATAGCCTTGCTTCGCTCTTTTTCCCAAACTTAACTTTTATAGCTTGATTTTAAATCGATAAAAATAAATTAAAGTAATAAAACCAACATTTTATAATTACTTTTCCTTTAATAAAAAAGATAATTAATGAAATTACTGTTATTTTTTACATAAGAAAAGGCTATGTTCTAAGAAAAAGCCTAGACAAGCATCGCGTTGCTTCTATTTGCAAATTATTTAACAATTTTTATTTCTACAACTTGATTGGGAATATATAAAAAATAATAATTTTGTGAAATGAATATTTTGAAATAACATTTGTTTGAATCAAAAATATAATTTTTGAGATGACCAATTTAGAACAACTGGAAGAAATTTCTAATTAAGTGACGGCTTGTCTTCATTTAATTCGAAATTATTCTATCACCTCGATTGGCAAAAAACTATCAAACTTTTTTCAACAATTTATAATTTTTCTATTTCATTTTTTTTTTATAAAAATTAAATAAATAAAAAACCAATATTATAAATAAAATTTGGTAAAATAAACAATTGTGAAATGTACAATTAAGAATTAACTTCACTACTGATCCTAAACTCCTTATTGCTAATTGTTAACAATCGGTATTTTATTACTGGACACCTCTCACTTGGGCAATACCGTCTTGCAACTGAAAACACCTCGAACCAAGCGTGATGAAATCAATTCTTCAATGCAGCAACCATGTTAGGTCTATAACCATTAAAAAATTAAGAAAATTTCCCTTTTTCGGTTACTTTGGGAAAAACCAAGACAAAACTGTGTCTTAAGTTTTGTGAGCATACGTTGGTTATTTTAGGGTTGTTTTTTTACGAGGTAACAGTTTCAAGTGCAAAATGGTGTTGTCGTAATCCTTTTTATGTCTAATTGGCTCTCGCTATAGGGAACGCCATGAAGTACACCAGGGGTCGAATTCTGACTCTCTCAAAGTTACTTACTTTACTTTCAAACGGGCCAAAGTAGCCGTTTTTTACTTTTCTTTCGGCCTTTTTTTCAAAGTGGTATTCTCAAACAAATTCGTCAAAAATAAGTAGCCTACTTCACTTTCAAAACTCAAAAGTTGGTCCCTAACTTTCACGAAAGTTTGCTTTTTGAAAGTTACCTCGCGAGGTCACTTTCGGTAAGTTGGTTTTCAAAGGTAGCTATTTTCACTGGAAAATCGCATGAAATTTGACAGCGGCAACACTGTATGTATACAATTTGTATTATTTGTGTGAAAAAATACGATAATTTGAGAACGGCACGACTGTATGTGCAGAAAAAGCTGTCAACTACACGGTTTTGAATATTTGTAAACATGGCTCGTGAAAATGCCATAATAGACGATTTTTTAGAAGATTTGGCTTATTTAAGTGATGAGGAGAACACTAAATCAATTGATGAAGAAGAAAAAAGAGCTAGCAAAAAGAATCGGATGAGTAAAATGCTACCGTTTTATCAAACACGCAATGATATCTTTGGCTACTTCTCTGAAGACAGAATTATGAAGACATTCAGATTCGACAGGGATAGTATGCAGTTTATACTGGGTAATTGGACTAATGCAAAGAATTCATAGTATGTGTTTAACTTGAGAAACAATTTCCTTCATTGAGATTCAATTTCACCATCTGCCCAATATTCTCTTTTCTTTCGACTATTTGGAATCACATTTATCTCTTTTCCAGCCGACTTTTTGGGACCCATTTTATAAAATACGCATGTAATGTACTTTAATAGGGCTGTGTAAACAATAACAATTGTAGTTAGCGTGTTGTCAATCGCTTTCGTCTGCTATGCATGCCCATAGGCTTGATTGTTTGAGATTCTTACCATTAGATTTCTCGTAAGTTAAGTTCTCAAAGTCAAGGAAACTCTAGATCCTTACTTTGAAAGTAGACGTTGTTTTTAAGTTCAATCTGACTCAGAATCAAACTTTACTTTTTCGTTGAAAGTAAGGAATTGAAACTTCTACTTTGACTTTGAAAGTTGACTGTCGAAAGTAAAGGAAGGAAAAATACACTAAGTAAAGTAAGAAAGTCAGAATTCGACCCCAGGAATAGTAACGCCTGCAAAACCATTTGAGCTCCGCATGTTAAGCTCCCTAGATGGCGTGGCGGGTTGTCGGTCTGGAATTTCAGGAAGAGAATAGCAGGAAGCAGACCAATTTTGAACTTCGTCACCGAACAAAAACATAGCAGACGAAATTCAAAATGACTACCTTTGTTTCCCTCTATTGCCCTATTATCTTCCTTCAAATTCCAGACCGAATAGCCACAACGCCAGCTTAACATGCGCAACTCAAAGCTCTACAATGCAAAAGCTACCCCCGTTACTACTCCTGGTGTACTTCATGGTAACGCCTACCCGTCATAGGAGGTATTCAAGTTTACAGGCCTTAACCATTAATTAGGCCAGGACATAGCAGACCGTTCCATGTTCAAACTTAGTCTCCATCACCTAGGCCAACCCTCTGGCTCTTTAAATGAGTCATACGGTTGGCCTAGGACAACCTTTTTCAATGCCTGATTTTACAAGGTATCACGGGATGCCACCTTCTTTTGTTTCAAGCAGATGATCAGCTGGTTGAAGTTTGTTTTGTTCTTTTCTTTATTGTCTATTTCGAAACGTTATTTAAATGGGAATTTTGTTTTTACGTAAGCTTTATTTGGGTTTGTAATATTAAAAAAAAAATTATATTTTTAATTAGAATACGCTTTTTTAATGAAAAACAAATTTGCTGTATTTAATTCGTAGGGAACCACGAAAACAATTTGACATTAGAAATAAGAATATTTTGTTGATTGCTAGGTAATATCATTAATTTCTTGTCATTGAACGAATTTATATTTAGGTTTAATAAAAGGCCTAAACGTCCTACAGTGTGATTTCAGTAAAATTTTTAAATTTGCATTCAGTGTGTTGGTTGCGTTTTCCATCCACAATGGAAATTACACTGTTGGATACCGAAAGAAAAACATTGGGGCATTATTTTAAAAATCAACACACTTATCAAACAGGTAATTTTTTTAACGTAATTTCAATGTTATAGCCCTGACATCACCCTTTTATTTTCCCTTTCCAGGTATCGGAATCTCACTGGTTTGAAAACGGGGCAACAACCAGCAACTGAACAGTCAGTTGGAAAACAACTTTCCAAGCCTACTATACAATTAAGGATATACCTTTTAAATCTTATTAGGTATTTTCCAACGTAAAAATCTATTAAAATAATAAATTAATGAAAAAAAGTTGTTTACTCGTTGTATTAGTTCTGTGTTATATTTGAGTAAGACCGTTGCACCAGTTACAACCCACATAACAGTTTAATGTAGTAACTCATCCTAAATCTGTCTAACTAGGACGTGCAGTACTGGACCGCTAAAGGACGTTATAAGGACGCGCTTAAGCCACGGTCCTTTTTAAAAATAAATCACGTCCCTGAGAAGAAGTCTTATTTCGATCCATTTCTTTAAAAGCCACGTTGCCACAATTAACAGTGTAGCGTTGGGGTTCAATTTTTCAAGAATTACGTACACCACATCAAATAATAATCTAGAATTTCTTTTTGAATACGTAGTGATTGGTTAACAAGAAGAAGCTCAGTCTATGATGCGGGAGTCCAATGATCGAAACTTATAATAGTTATATTTATCTTCTGGTATTTTGGTCAAAGAGCGCAAGGTGTAGATTTATTAAAGGCTAAATTTTTTTCAAAAATTCATTTCTTAATTATGGAAGCCAAAACTATTTCACTGTAACTTGTGTCAGTCTAAAAATATCTAAATATAAATGAATGTTGCGTATATGGTATACTACTCGACTGTCATTTGGGAGACCCGTAATCGAATCCGATGGTAGAAAACTACTTTTTGCATTTTTTTTTAGAGCTAAAAGTCGTCCCAGTGAACACCAAAATGAGAGCTTTGGTGACCATAAAAATACGTGTATAAGAGCAGTTTTTGACGGTCATCAACACCTGCTAAAATCGTCTTTAAGTCGTCATTGTAGGATTTCAGGACAGAAAAAAGAAATCCTAGTAGTGCCGTTGGAATGAATAAATATCCTTTAAAAGACGTCAGTGTGCTGTTTGGGAAGTAAGAAGCCTTCATCGCGAGCTGGTCAAAGAAATTGTAATACAAGCAATCGATTCCGAAAGTGAAGAAAAAGAAAACAGTTTGGTTGAACTACTGAAGTAATTTTTCATCGAAAAAGTTATTGATATTCATCAAGTAAAAAGAGTAATTTTAATTTCAATGAAATTCTGGGTGTTTTCTTCAACATATTACTATTTTTTTTAGGCTTTTTTTTGTATCCTTGGTGAACTCAACTGTATTCGTCACATGATACTAAACGCAGTACCCAATCTGGTACGCTTTGGCATTAAATTTCAAACTTTTGGTTTTCAGGACGATGAATTAAAATCAATAATAAATTCAGCTTGGATCGACAATGTTATGAAAGAAGTAGATGCAAGTAAGACTGATACTGAAATGCCCAAAAAGCTAGTGGATGTCAACAATTTCAAAACAACAAGAAATCTAAAACCTAAAGACCGATTACGAAAGAACGGAATGTTGTTAAAGCTTCGACGAACAAAAATAACTAAATTTTCAAAGAGTCCTTTGAAAAACAACAGAATATTGGTTAGAAAACTTCGACATCACGTTAGTGATCTGGAAAAGAAGTTGAAGGAAATCGAAAATTTAATAGGATTACAAGCTATAAATCCGGGGAGCGGATGACAGATGCTGTCATAGCTTAAGTGGATGTTTTTTAAAAAGAACTCGACAAACAGTCAGAACAAAAAGCAAAAGCTTTCTTTCTAGTATGTCAGGTAAAGGTGGTGTGAATAAAAAATTTAAATAAAGCAATCTTACAATTATATTTCTTTAGCTATTAAACTTCAACAAAGCTCTATCAAGAGTGACATATTGTCAATGGACATTGAAGTATTCCATTGCCATTCAAGGAATAATTCATACTTTATACAACTTCATAAGAGAGCACAGTTTTCTAAGACTACCTTGTCGTAACACAATTGTTAGATAAACCGGAACGATAAAGGGTGAGGTAGGAATAACCAGCGTTAACTTGGCGCGCTTAAAGATGGTAGTTGATAGTCTTACAAAACCACATGAGAAATAATAATAGACCAAATTTTGCGTGCAAGGCTCTGTTGCTGTGGATTCAATCAAGACCGCAATTCGTTGGTGAGGTAGACTTTGGTGAAGTTGTAATGGACGACACTGAATTGACGTTGTTTCAAGAATACTTTGAAGAAGACCAATTACACCAAGACGACTATGAAGAAACGGTTGGTCGACGAATGGATTGTGATGGTGGGAAAATATCTGAAAATGATGCCTTCATGCACAACGATCACAAAGTAAACATTGTTGGACCACCTGTTCTAGCAAACAGCCTTATTCATTTTCTAATTACTAGTATCACAAAGAAGTATACTACGGTTGTTGGAAGTTGGCCCGTTGCAAAATTTACTGCAAGACAGTTGTATTTTTCAACTATCCACGAAATAAAAAAAACTTGAAGAAGTAGGCTTTGTAGTCGAACGTATTGTTGGTGACAATGAGAAAGTTAATGTAAAACTATTCAAATTATTGCGAAGAGCAACTGAGGAAAAAGATTTCCGAGATACGCATCCAGCTGATACTTCGAGGAAGTTGTATGTCTCATACGACTCCACACACATTTTGAAGAATGTTAGAAATTAAATGATTAGCTCGACAGTTAATGTGGAATGGAAAAAGAGTTGATTTTTCTTTGATGAAATTACTGTTCGTGAAAACAATAAACGATGGTTTACCATTATCAGTGATTTACATCTTTTCAAAAAGAAAAGATTTGATAATATTGATAACTTTTGATGTCTTTTATCTTTCAAAGTTCTGGGGATATCTTTTATTGTCTTATCGGTTTTTTAAAAGATATTTAAAAAGATAATTTTGTCACGTGACTTTTTTTTCGCGCATGGTTCTCTCTGTTGTCTAATAGCGTTATTTTAACGTTAGATGGTAACGTTAAATCTTACAAAGCTTCACAGCGTCAGTTTGACGTATGCGTTGACGTATGCACACTACAGAAGTGCAGATACAGTCAGAAGGTAGTGCTAACTTCTTAGTTCTATCTAAAATCTAAAACGCTTTGCTTTTGGTTGACAAGTGAACAAATGGTTCACTGACAGTCTGGCACTGTTGATCTTATATTCTCGTAAGTAATTATTTTCTTAAAGTAAACCAATGGTTTTCTATTTAACCTACGAAGACACCACTGATCCTAATAGGTCTCTTTTTCCGTTTCGAAAAGAAACATTCATATTTAACCTTTCCTTGATTGCTTTGCGTAAGGAGTGGAGTAAAAGGCTAAGGAAAAGAGCACTTTTTGCAATGAATTTAGTAATCGTTTGAAAACATTTCATTTAAAAATCAATTTAATCGCCGTTTTAAACATCGATATGTTAATCGATTTTTCTTTTTTCTTATCTTTATCTTATCTTATCTTTGGCGTTTTTGGGTTATCTTATCTTATCTTTGACGACGATCCGCAAATTATCTTATCTTATCTAGATTACGAAAAAAATGCAAAACACTGACTATTATGTAGATTTCTATCCTGAAGACATGAACGATGAGAGACTTGCCTGACTAACCTACTCAAGAAACTTGCCTAAACAAGATAAATTCGTAAATAGCATTACACATGATTATTACTGTGCTTAGAGTGGATGTAGTTTGACTATCACTACGATGAGAAAAGGTGACAGGCTGTAGTTGTTTGCAGTGGTCGAGATCTTGGTTTTCCATTTACATCAGAGAATGGTGTACGAAAAAATCTAGTTGACCAAAGCGATTTCAACGATATTTTTCATCTGTATTACAATATTATTACATATTAAACAGACACAGCATTTAGGACCCAAACTGGACACGTACCACATTGGACAACCACAATAACTAGTAAGGTTATTAATTAAATGAAAGTAAAAACATACTGTGTGATGTGGAATTCAATCCCGCATTTGGGGATGAAGTTTCAATAATTTACCTTAACTATCCGTGTATTTATCGCTAAAATACCAAAACCGGCTGGTATTTTTATCTTTTTTTCTTCCATATTTTTTCATGTTGTTGAAAAATTACTTAACTTAAAACAACCATTATAGTAATAAATAATAATTGGGTCTTCCCTTTGTTATTCACCGGTTTATTTGTATTTTTAAAAATAGTAGTTTAAGAGTTAAAAGCGATTTAAAAAATGAGGTTTCGGAGGGAGATTCTGTACATTGGTTTAGGGGTGATATCGGACCCAAACGATATTCTGGGGGCGGAGCTTAGGTTGCTTAGCAACAGAACAGAATCGTAAACAAATGCTTAAACTTGAGTCAGCCATTACTTTGAAGCATGGTCTTAAAGTGTCGTCTCCTGTCAACTTTCGATCAAATTAATCGATTTAAAAACGATACTTAATACTTACCAGGCCACTCCTATTTTCTCTTTTTTCCAGCGATTTTGTCCATTTCAACCCCAGGTAAATCACTGCAGGATTTCATATATTATAGAGTTAATTTTTTGATTTTTTTCACGCATACATAAATAGTTCAATGAATAAGGAACATAAAACTATATTTTTTTAATTTGCTTTTTAACTACCCAAAGTTGTATAGACCATGTCTAAACTGGTACACTTACTGTCCAGTTTACCCCCCACCCCCCTTAATTTTTTTCTTGAATTTTTTCAGTTTTTCAACATTCGTTTACTACTAAACAACTCAATGCATTTCAATTTAAAAAAATAGGGAAATAGATCTTAGTACGCTTAACAATCTTATAGAATTCCTCCCCCCTCCCTATATTTCAATTATTTTAAGAGATAAAGACAAAATACGTTTTTTGTTCAGTTTGGATTCGCTCTCCCCTTCAATACTTTCTGTTTGACAGACAAACTTAACGGGCTAGCTCGATTAAAAAATGAAGTTTTGGCTGGGTAAGTAAGTTATATAAATGATAATATGTACAAATTTTTTACAATAAATAATAATCTTACGTTATTACGAGCGAGTTTTAATACTATTTAGTTTATTCTACACCATTATTTCACTTCAATAAAATAATACTGCTATTACGTTGCTATTATAACAGTTCATTTGTAACATAATAAATTTACACATGACATTACTTAGTAAGGGGATAATGTGATATAATAGAAAATCGACAACGCAGCATCCGACACAGGTCTATACCAATATGATGTTGGAATTATTTATAATTTAATTAGAAAAAAGAAGAGATTGCCCATCTTATCAGAGAGCGTGAATCCTGGTTATTAAGGAATCCAACTCATGAAGAAAATTTCCTAAACCAGCTTATGGATACCGCATCAGCAAATTCGTCAATGAAGTTATGAAAAGTGGCTTCCCTGACGAGTTCCTATGCACCAGGAAATTAACTGGACAGGATGCAAAGGATAGTAAAAATGACCGCATACCAATGCATCCTGATGAAGTCCATGAAGTCGAAAGTAAGTTACTTAAACTATTTTAATATATTATTTTACCGGATTATACTAAAATTATTACAACTTACATTATTACATACATTACATTATTACTTACATGACATTATTACATAACTTCCATATTACTTACATTACAACTACATTAAAATACATTTATCTTATCCTATATTAACCTTTACTTACCCCATACTTTGAACTTTCTAGAACTATGTTACAACGTTTGGAAATCAATTCCAACTATATACAATTCTGGAGAGGAATCTAAAAAGAAATAAAAAGTACAATATGAAAATCAATGAGGACAAACCTATCAAACAGAAGATTAACTAAACCTGGACCAAGTTTATAATATTTGATGGGCGTTTGAGGATAAAGTGAAGAAATTGAATCAGAAAAAAAATTCAAGGTACAAAATATTAACACATCGGCATCACATAGTAACAGATCGGTGTTGTTTGATCTTTTGGTGCAATGTGTAAGTTTTAACCCCCTTTTTTTAGACAGCGGCTACAAAACTGTAATGAAATTAAGTACTAAAACTAAAGCTTGAATTACCATTTTATTAATATTTTCCAAAAAATGTATGATTGAGCGATGGTCACACTTTTGGCTAGAACAACTCGGAGAAGAAAATGTAACACATTTTTGCCCGTTTAATCGGTCTAGCGCAATATTGACCTCAGCGACAAAACTAAAAAAAAATGTGTTACATTAAGAATTTTTTCCTTTTAAATTTTTTTCAATGAAGTTCACCGAATAGATAGCCCTTATTAATACCTAATTACCTATCGGTTGCCGTAACATTCATATAAATCCGCTTAAGACTTAGACCGTGATTAATTATTTTATTTTATGATATTTTGGGAGAGGTGGGTGGGGGAGGGACCAAAAACAGACATTTTTTGGTACGTTGTTTGGTTATTAATATAAACCAAACTAAACGGGAAATATGTTTTTGAGATTCTTTATTATCTCTAGAAGGTTTTGATGTGATTGTTTATTCAATTTTTATAGCTTAAGAACCAAAAATTACAATAAAATTAACCCCCCCCCTTCCCGACATTTATTGCGGCGACCATTCTTATGACGCGCCTAATTAAAATTTGAATTCTGATCTTTACTTATTATCATTCAAATGTTTAAACAGCAAGGAATGTTTTATGTAAACACAAGTATCTTTTAAAGAAAATCTCAGTGAATTCTAAAATGTAAGTAGCAAGGTCATACTCAAATACAACACAAAACTAATTCAACGAGTGAAAAAAACAAATTGTTTTGATTATTTGATTATTTAAATAGATTTATACATTGGAAAATATCTAATTAGATTTAAAAGGTATGTCCTTAATTATGTAGTAGGCTTGGAAAGCTGCTTTCCAACTGACTGTTCAGTTGCTGGTTGTTGCCCCGTTTTCAAACCAGTGAGATTCCGATACCTCGAAAAGGAAAATAAAAGAGTGATGTCAAGGCTATAACATTCAAATATTGTTAAATAAGTTACCTGATTGATGATTGTGTTGATTTTTAAAATAATGCCCTAATGGTTTACTTTCTGTATCCAACAGTGTAATTTCCATTGTGGATGGAAAACGCAGCCAACACACTAAAGGGAAATTTAAAGCTATGACTGAAATCACACTGTAAGACGTTTAGGCATTTTATTAAACCTACATAAAATTCGTTGAATGATAATAAATTAATTATATTAGCTATAAATTAACAAAATATTCTTACTTCTAACGAAAAATTGTTTTCATGCTGTCTACAAATTAAACACAGCAAGTTCTTTTTTAATTTAAGAAGTGTATTCTAATTATAAATATACACACACATTTTTTAAAATATCACGAACACAAATAAAACTTTCGTAAAAACAAAATTCAAATTTTAATAACGTTTGAAAATAAAACATTTAAAGAAAAAACAAAACAAACGTTAACCAACTGACTGTATGCTTAAAACAAAAGAAGGTGGCATCCCATGATCCCTTGTAAAAAGGCATTGTAAATGGTTGGGCTCTTACCTAGCAAGACAAGTTTTCTCTAATCCAAAAACGATTAGATCGAGATCCGAATCTCGGTAAAGTCTAGTTTTGATTTGATGCTGATTTGATGCTGTTGTATTTTTCAATTTTCAATAAATTTTTTCCGAAATATTCATCTAGACTTTACCGAGATTCGAACCTCGGAACTTTCGCATCACCGGCTAACCGGCTTGTCATTACACCACCGTTAACATGCGAGGAAAATGGAAAACATGGGGCCGTATGGTGTGGCTCAGGTAAACCCCCTTTCACTGTACCATCTCCCATGGGTAAGCGCAATCCCCCCCGCCCGACCCCCCTTCTGGCCGTCTCGGGCAGCGCGTCAGTTCCGTGAAACTCGAAACTTTGTACGTGTTTTACGGACACTCCCACTCATTTGCACACCCTAAACCCTATATTAAAAATGATCAGCGTAAAAAGATCTACAACCCTGTATCAATCGTTTTTGGATTAGAGAAAACTTGTCTTGCTAGGTAAGTGCCAATGGTTGTCCTAGGCCAACTCATATGAAGAGCCAAAGGGCTGGCCTAGATGACGGAGACCAAGTTGCACGAATCCTATACCTTGCTAATAGAACAGTAAAACATCCAGGATTGCGCGTTCTCCACAAATGCGAAAAATCTCATTTGTGTCCAAATTGGTCTGCTGTGGCTGAACCTTCTTATGTAGAATCAATTTACAATTTAGATTTTCCCCATTTTCTTTATTACAGTGGGTATGCTATTCATTTCTTCATTTCCTAAATTTTATTTTGTAAATTAATATTGAAAGAATGATAGGATTTCTTTCCATATTAATATTTTTTACGGAAATCGAAAGCTCCTGGTGAGAGCAATCGATTCCCATAAAATTCATAATGATTGCACCTTTCGTTTGGATGCAATAAATTATTCAATTTTGCCAACTCTGGGGGGAGGAGGGGGGATGACGTAGACACACACCCAACTTTTCGTACACCGTTCAGATAATTTGCTACACCTAAACTAATAAACAGTGTACTTTTCGTGATCCTCTTATCACGAGAAACACGGTGACACTTAGAACAACGTCATCAAACATAGTTTTACAGCAAATATGGATAACCCGATCGTGAAAGAGCACGTTGGCAACCAAAATTTTTTGGCGCCAGTTAAAATATCGATTATTATAATCGTTATTTAATATTGAATAAATAATTCGAAATGGCAGTATTTCAGTCATTATCAGTTTTATTGACCCACACTGACAAATAGTAACACATTGAAAACTTTGACACCAACTTTCAGTACTTTAATTAACCAAAGGGTATCCATCAATTTTATTCATCACTGGACGAGTCACTATGGTATTGACTGGAGGAATTTGTATCGAAATAACAGTGCTGTGATTCACAGTTGGATTCTTATTCGTCGGGATCTCCATATTTGTATCTTCGGAAAAGTTTAATGGCTCTGCCGACCTTCCATTTCAGCCGATCAAGCTCGGCGTTGATTAACACCAATTTACCTCTCAAATCCTGGATCAATTCCGGATATGAGGAATCCAAAAAATTTTAAGGTTAATACTTAGAAGATTGTATTTATAGTACTAAAAAAATCACCCTGTTCTTACCTGATGAAAGGATGAATCTTGCCAGCTATCCACAATCGCCGTGTGGATTCCAATATCGTCCTGAAGCCTGGAATGGATATCTGCCAAAGATTCCAGATAATTCTTCATTTCGTTTTTCGTTTGGATGACTGCTTCTTTCCACCACCTCGTCATCATCCAAGTATAAATTAAATTGTAAATGGACTTCAAGTCTACTAAAAAAAAGTTGAATAAATGAGATGTATTATTAAATATAACAACAATATATTTTGAGGTGCTTGGCTGTTCGACAGCTTCAGAGCCTTCATATAAGTTACTAGCTATAACACATAAAGTAGATCATTAGTGATTAATTTATATAAAGCATCCCATAGGCTACTTACTTGACTTATTAGTGTTCTTTAAAGAGGCTTTGAATCTGATTCCGTCTATATACGTAAATTTTTTCACTTCGCTCTTGTTTTCTTTAGCACCTGGTTCCCATGTTCTAAGAATTTTTTCATTCGAGTTGTTTCGGAGCAGATTTCACATTAGTTCGTTTTACACTCCTTTTTCTTTCCATTCTTATATCTTCATAATTCTTATTAAAATTTGAAAATAAAGCCTTAAAGCAATCACTGAATTTCTGACGGATTTAAAAGCAGACTATATTTTAGACTAAACAGCTGCCATGCGAATCAGCCAATCAGAATGGCCTTTAATGTGCAGTGGAGGCAGTGCAGAAGCATTGGCTAGGTGAGGGACGCGGTAAATCGTATACGCGTACCGTGTAGGGGAGACTGGAGTAAGCCGGGACGGTTTTCGTTTTCCCCCTATGTCTCCCAAACTAATCATTAAATTAATTTATTATTTTGTTTTTATGTATTCCATACGGTAATGTACCCCCCATATTTTTTATATAATTTAATAATAAACCATTTTCACATATAAGACCTTTAAAGTTTTCTTAGATTTGTGGGAGGAGCCTATTTTGAGGGCTAAGTGAGGACACTAGGGTGGGTGGTGAGGGACGTCCTCCGTTTTCGCCTTAAAATTCATTAAACAAATCTGTAAAAATTGAAATAGCGTCCCACTGCATAGACTATATAAGTTAATAAATGTTTCAATTTGATTATTGTGTTAATAAAAATTTTTTCTTATATGATAAAAAACCCTTATTACAAGATAGGTGGGGGTTAGGCTTATTGTAATCGCTATAATATTCTGAATAATCGATTGCTTGTGATCATTGTAAGGAACAGTAATGGTGTCATGAGCTCGGTGATGATTGATGGGCTTGAAGGCCAAACCCGCCCACTAATGTCCCATTTTAGTCAAAAACAGCTGTCCCAATTTCCCGATAAAGACTACTTTTGTAAAACGTTAATATTATCTACAGTAATTGATCGAAAATTATAATTTTTGTTTTTAACAATAAAGAAATGATTAAGCTTCATTTCCAAATTAAATTTACATGCCATTTGCGATTATTTTTTCTAGAAACATTAAATGGCGGAGACAAAATTAACTAAAAAAAACCGTTTTTTTTTAGTTTGTTAATAACTGATACAGTTATTGACAAAACTCAACCAAATTTCATGCCAAAGTAGATTGTATGTATCTAAATAACATACTAAAAAAATTTTTAATTTTATAAAAATCTACTATTTTTCCCCCTACTTTCCCTCTTGACCCGGGTTCCTGGCATACTCCAGTCTCCCCTACCGCGTACTGGTAGATCGTGGAATACGATCGTGGAATCCCTAGTCCCGCCCAGAAAAAGGGGTGGCCAACGGGCCGTTTTCCACGATGTACCTCCAACAGACGACGGAATAGTATTGGTAAATCGTGTACTTCAGCTGCGTGTACTTATATATATTATTATACTAGTAACTTTGGACCCGTCCAGGGCCGTGAGATAGGTGGCGCTAGCGTATTTTAAACGCTTTTTTCGCCATTTAATTCTGCCAAACTATTAACGTTAAATGTATGCCCGTCTACTCTTTAAGCTTTCTGCGTTTCCATTTTTTGCCCGCCGACCCGTTCACTGTCTCTACCCGCCAAGGTGTCCGCCTAGTTTCTCGTCCTCTCCCTCAGGGTGTGCACGTCAACCTATTTTTCCTGCCAAAACGACCGCTGTAGGTGCCCGTCTGCCCTGTTCTTGCCCCTGCCCACCCTCTCCATCACAGTTTCTGCTCGTCGACGTACTCGCTGCCCACAAAAAACACGCTGTAGTTGCCCGTCAGCTCCCTAACAGTCTCTGTCCGTCAAACTCCTCTCTGCCCGTCAATCAACAATGGATCCGCAAAAACGCCCAGTATAGTGACCCGTCAATCCTTTTGTGGCCTCTGTTCATTTCTCCCCTCTGAGTATCTGCCCGTCGACCCACTTACTGCCCGCCAAATTGCCCGTTGTAGTTGCCCGTCAACCCACTCTTTGCCTCTGCCCGTCGATCCACTTACTGCCTTTGCCCGTCACATCACTCACAGCCTCTGTCCGTCAACACCCTCTCTGCCCGTCGACGACCTCTCTGTCCGCCAAAACGCCCGCTGTAGTTGCCCGTCGACCCTATCGTTGCCTTTGTCCGTCCGCCCCCTCATAGTCTGTGCCCGTTAACCCAATCCCTGTATCTGCCCGTCGACTCACTCACAGTCTCTGCCCGTCGACGCAATCACTGCCGGCCAAAATTACCGCTGTATTTGCCCGTCAAACCACTCACAGTCTCTGCCCGTCGTCCCACTCGCTGCCCACAAAAATGCCCAATGAAGTTATCCGTCAACTTATATATTGCTCTGGCTATTTAATCCCTAACAGTTTTTGCCCGTCGACCCCCTCTCTGCCCGTCAACCCCCTCTTTTCCCGTTGATCAACAATCGATCAGCAAAAATAACCACTGTAGGGGGGCCGTCGACCATATCGTTGCCTCTGTTTATCATCCTCCTCACAGTCTCTGCCCGTCCACCCACTTACTGCCCACCAAAATGTCCGTTTTAGTTGGCCGTCGGCTCACATGCTGTCTCGTCTAGTATTGTAGTATTATCAAGTCTAGTATTCAGTCGGACCTGTCCTTAAACCCCTTAATCCATTTAAAGACCCTTAATCTACTTACAACTTATTAATCCACTTAAAGCCACTTTATCCACATATTGCCAAGTCTTACCTCTCCTACACTTAACAAACAATGGAAGAAAAACCAATCACGGATGAGCTCACTTGGGAACTGCCCCCAAGGCCATGCCCGTGCTCCTTATTTGGTCCGTAGACCGAGGCGGAATTTAGTTCCTCTTTTTTTTGTGGTTGTCGTTATCACATGGGCTGTGATTTTTAGGGGTTTTTTCTTTGGCTCTGGCTATTCTTGTAGGAGAACTTCCTTGAAAACAATGTTTTTCGTGAATACTTTGTTCTTATCTTGTTCCGTGGTTTGTGGAATATTCCTAAGTAGCTTGCCCTGTTTCTCTGTTTCTTCACACTGAACCTTGGCACCTTCTCTTGATGTTGTACGCGAGAATGCGACGTATAGTTGGACGTGGCTGAAAACGGATTCCGGAAGGTAGATGCCTACTCGCTCAAAAATCTATCCCTGTGACTTGTTGATGGTCATAGCGAAAGCCATAAACGGAAGCAACAGCGTCCTGTAGACTAGAGCTCGAAGAAAGGGCAATACATTAAAGTATCGTGTAGTTCCGCCCGAGAGGGTATAAAGAGAATCCAAGTCAAACCACTCGGGGCAAAGTTGTAATCTCTTTCTGCAAGTCGTATGCAGATACACAGTTTACTCTCACCCCCTCGTTACATGGTGGAGATTCAAACGGTAAGCCAAAACAAACTTCTATCTAAAAAACATCCCGGGCTTGTCTAATTGATCAGAAAGAGGCGCGTCGGGTTTAGAGACCTTTGCGAGAAACTCAGTCGGTCTCACACATTAAATTGCTGAGTTATAAGGTTACGGACGTGACTTCCTGATTGAATAGAAGGAACTCAGCGAATAAAAGTGAGGAAATGTGGAAAGTGAATGAGTGAACAGGAGAATAGTAGCAGCAAGCGAGTACAAGGTATCGCAGCGTCACCACCGCTGGTTACAAGAAGAAACAAGATACCGAACACAGAAAATACCGATTCACAGCCGAAGACAGCCAAAGGCCCAAGTGTGGTTTCAACAGCCAGGCTGGCAAGAGACAGCCGCCCAACAACCAAGCAGCAGCAGCGAGCGCAGAAACCGACGCAAGAGCAGCAGAGAGGCACAGCAGCAAAGTCGAAGATCACAAAGGACGAGACAGCGGGTTCGCAGATCGGAGTCAAATAGAACACACGTGGGAGTCACCACAGACATCCACCAGACAATCAACACCGAGAAGACCCGCAGACGAAGAAGAAGATCGCTCAAGCCAAGGATCCTGATCATCTTTGACGTGGGACACCTCAGGCCTCACAGGACACCCGCAAGTAGAAACTCATCCCCATAGCCCAACAGTATCCGAAGAAAACGAATTATTAGCAGATCAAGACCTTTTTTCCCCAGTACACAACGCGAAGTTTCAAACGGAAGACGAAAGAGACGAGGACGAGCTATATACACCCCGAAGACTCTGGAACGAAAGGACGACTGAATACCATCCAGTGACAGGTGACAACAACCTAAGCTAAAGATAGCTTTCGTCAGAGTCCGACAAGGAATCAGACGACGCCGAGGTACAGTTGGCCTGCTCACAAGCTTCAACTATACAACACCAATCATCAGAACAGCAACAGGAAACCGAACTCTAACACCAACACAGTAGGAAAATAACCCGACACCAGCGAACACACCAACAACAGGAAGACGGTAACCCCAACACCCCACACAACACACACAACACCCGCCCATATCAACAGTTCAGAGCCCCCCGACGATAAACATGGCCGCTGGACTTCTCAAGTTCAAGGTAACCCCTGTCTTCTCGGGCAAAGGAGGAGAAGACGCTACCGACTGATCGATACCAGGTACTAGCAGACTACAACCGGTGGTCTGACGCAGACCTACGAGCAAACTTCGGCATTTACCTCGAAGGAAAATACCGATTCACAGCCGAAAGGACAGCAGACCGACGGACGATCTGTTCCTACTGCAAAGGCGAGGGGCACATTAAGAGATACTTCCCGAAAAAGAGAGAAGACGGTGACAGACGTAACAACACGACCGTCGCAATGATCAGTACATCGGACGAAGAAGATGACAAGGATATACCCCTGCTACAAATCGACGCGGGACAACTGCTGACAGAAGAAGTGAAATTTGGAAAAAACGACACGACAAAAAAGACCGAAGCGGTAATCGATACAGGAGCAGCAGTATCGATCATATCCCCCAAACTAACAGCAGAAATGGCCCTAGAACTCAAGACCTGGGGTGGCCCACAACTCGAAATGGTAAACAGACCGCGGACACCTTCCTAGGAAGAGTGGAGCTGACAATAACCATTGGGACGACAACAATTCAGGCGAAGGTGCTAGTATTGGAGATGTGAGGGATAAACCTACTCCTAGGCAACGACGTGCTGAGACGTTTAAAAAATTTGGAGATCGAGTACGGCACGGGAAAACCAAAGATGCGATTCGGTGAACTAACAGTACGAATGGCAATAGAGGACCAAACAACAACACCGGCCACAAAGACAGTAGCAAAAAGCGGGGCTAGAATCCCAGCAAGGTCCATGGCGGCCGTGGAGATAGAACAAACCGAAGCGACAAAACCAACATTGGACGGCCTGCCCTGGATGATAGAACCAGCAACCAACCGCACAACAGGACCGAAACAAGGAAGAGCCCTCATGCCAGGCGACCGACCAACGGTATGGGTCATGATGACAAACCTTGAAATCAGATCAGTTTACATCCACAAGAAAATGGTACTAGGACACAGAGCCGAAGTGATGGGAATAGGCACAGAAATAGATTCCACAGGCAGAGCCAACCGACTCAGAACATTAAACACCGAGCTGGAAAAAGGAACCACAAATATTCTTGACTTCACACCCAGCATAAACCAGGAGCTTCCAGCAGAGGAGAGAAAGGGGTTCGAGGACACGCTACGAGACAACACTGCCTGTTTCGCGAGAGAAGGCGAGCAACTACGACGTTGCAACGTCGCAGAACATGAAATCCAGCTAACACCCAACGCCCAGCGTCGTGAAAGGAACAAGGTCCACAGAGAACTGACACTGGACATACTGAAGAAAGGCGTGATAGAAGAAGCCACCGGACCATGGAGCGCGAGGACCCTATTGATACAAAAGAAGGATGTAAGCTGGAGATTTTGCCTTGATTTCCACCCATTGAACAGTGTTACAATATTTAGTAGTAGTAGGAGGGCTGCGATGGACCTCGTGCCTCGTATACCTTGACGACATCATCGTATACGCAGGAGACACAAAACAACACATTCGACGACTCAAACTAGTCCTCGCTGCACTACGCAAAGCAAATCTGAAACTCAAACTCACGAAATTTCGTTTCGGTGAATCAGCAATCATAGCACTGGGCCACAAGATCAACGCTGACGGAATCAGCCCTGACCCCGGAGAAGTAAGAGCCGTGCAAAACTTCCCCACACCACCAGCCACAGCAAGCCGAGCAGAAAAAGTCAAGTTCATCAAAAGCTTTTTCGGGCTATGCTCATCATACAGAAGACACATACCAGGATTCGCCGAGGCAGCCAAACTCCTGTTTGACCTAACCAGAGACAAGTCGCTGTTCATCTGGACGCAAACACACCAGGAGCGCATTGACAAGCTGAAACAGATGCTAGCAGACGCAGCCGCACTAGCATACCCGGACCCGATGGCCGAATTCAGAACACACCCAGACGACTGCGGCTACGGCATCGGAGCAGTCCTACTCCAGAAAACAGGATGGTGCGGAGAGACCCCTGGTATTCGCCAGACGTATGAAGTCACGCAGTTAGCAAAACTACTCCATAACAGAAAAAGAATGCCTGGCTCTCATTTGGGTGATAAAAAAATTCCGACAGTTCATCTTCGGATGCCCAATAAGAATCGTGACAGACCACCATGCACTATGCTGGCTCCAATCAAAAACTGAACTTGCAGCCAGGTTAGCCAGATAAGCCATGACAATCTCCGAGTACAAGTACGTAATAGCTCACAAAGACGGCAAGCTACACCAGTACGCGAACGCCTTATCCCGTTACCCCGTAAGCGAAGACGCTGGGACCCCCGACAACACGTGGGCGGGACACGTCAACATGGTCAGCATAATGACGCAAGAGAACCGAGAAGAAGTGACCGGTACCAGCAAGCTGAGTGGGCATACGTGCTCAGAAACGCAGAAAATTGGAAAGAAACGGTCAACTATACGACCGAGAATGGCCTTCTGTATCGTGTGCGAATAACGGGAGAAGAAGAAACAGACGTCGAATTGCGGCTCTGCATACCAAAAGACCTGAAGACCACATTCCTACAAGCCTGCCACGATGACGTCAGATTCCGGGCCCCTCGGAAAGAAACGCACCTACGACAGAGTAACACAACGCTACTACTGGCATAGGATCTCCCGAGATATAGAAGGCCTGCCCAGACAGTCAGTCACGAAAGAAAGGACAATACAGGAAATCACCCGGATTCCTGGAGCTGACACAAGTAGAAAAACCATGGAACCGCGTAGGAATGGGCTTGAGCCCTTCCCAACCTCATCGCTAGATAATCGCTACATTATTGTAGCGGTTGACTACGTCACCAAGTGGGCAAAAGCGGTAGCCCTTCCGGTCACAGGAGCGGAACAGGTAGCAGAGCTCTTCTTGAGGGAGATTCTGTTACGACACGTAGCCCCCAGGAACCTGACGACGGACCAAGGAAAATGTTTTGTCACGAGCATGATGCAACGAGTACTTGCAGCCATCTAGTTCTGTAGACTAGAGCTCGAAGAAAGGGCAATACATTAAAGTATCGTCTTGTTCCGCCCGAGAGGGTATAAAGAGAATCCAAGTCAAACCACTCGGGACAGTCTCTGTAATCCCTTTCTGCAAGTCGTATACAAATACACAGTTTACTCTAACCCCCTCGTTACAATATCTAGCAATATTTTTTCACTTAATTTAATACTATGTTTATAATACATATAAATAATTAGAAAATTGTTTTACTACATAATAAAAATATAAAAACCACACAAGCCGAAATAGTTATTTCCTGTTCATTTTGTAGAAAAAAGAATATAGAAGAGTATTTCCAAGTCGTGTACAGCTGCGTTTACTTATATCTAGTATTATATATAGAAGTATTTTTCCACTTATTGTTTTTTAAATATTATGTTCATAATATTAACTATTAAATAATGTTCATTATATGAACTGAATAATATATCAGTTATTGAGAAATACACTACACACGTGAAAAATTTTAAAACTGTGTTTAGTTCATCTGCTACAATGCAGGGGTCGTATTCCGAACGTCGACTTAGACTTGACTTGGACTTGACTTAGACCTTTTTCCTACTTGACTTTAAAAAAATTTCGGACTTTAACCGAAGTTGAATTCCGAACCAAAAAAATTCAATTCAAGTAAGAAACTTGGACTTGAAAACTCAAAAGTCGAGCATTAAAACTAAGTTAAGTCTCTCGAATCTCAAGGTACCTTTTAGGTGCCTTGAAACTGACTTACGGGCTTAAGTTCTATAAGTAGCGGTGAGAATAGGCAGTGGCGTTGCGTTTGTTTACACAATGGCCGATTATTGTAATGACGTCATTGATGAATTCTTAGAGGATATGGGTAATTTAACTGATAATTTTGACGATTTATCTACGGGGAGTGATAATGAATTGCGAGCCGAAAATCGCCGAACCAAAAAGCGTCGTCTTATTCCATTTTATAAATATTTTATGTATTTATAAATATTTAATTTATTTATATATATAATATATATAATTAATTAATTATATTAAATATTTATAAATATCACGCTGCCTTTTCTGAGCTTTATCGCGACTCATTTTAAAAACAACTATGTAAACAAAAGTACAATCACAGCAATTTTTAGTCACTTTGCGTACAAGTTCCAACTTCTTTTTGCTATGACTTAGACACTTAAAATTCGTCTGCAACCACGAGAAGAATTTTGAGCAACGTCCTCTGTCATTGGCTGAGTTGCCAATTTCAAGTCAAGTTGCATTTTAAAGCTAAGTAAAAAATCTAAGTTAAGTCCTGGTAAAAACTTCATCTTTTTGTGTTCGGAATAACACCTTGACTTGAGATTGAAAGTTTCTAACTTTAGCTCAAAAAAAAATGTTTCAAGTCAAGTTTTCCTTAAGTTCAAGTCGCCGTTCGGAATACGACCCCAGGTGGTGGTACACGATCTTGGTTCATACAAGGGATTTCTTCTGAATCGCAGCATGATATATATTTCCAATCACATAAACAATAATAATCCATTTATTGTTAGGTCGCACCTTCTCAAGCCTTAAGTGGGAGCCCACACAAACCTTGTGATTGGAAATGTAGTTTTACTTTAAGATACCTTGGCCTTCATCTATGCAACTTGGGTTGCGAGGGCAATTTCCAACTCTCTAACCCAGCCATCTCTAACAGCATGCTGCGATTTAGAAGAAAAGCCCTTGTATGCACCAAGGGCCTCCAAGGGGTTTTGATAACTTTTGGTTTCGACCAAATAGATGAGTATGTCATCAAATGCGAAAAAAGATGTTGAACATCCCGAAATAACACGCAAAATACAAAAAAAAAATTTTACTTTAAAAAACTTAACAAAAACCGAGTATTGATGCAAAAAAAAGCGTGGACTAGAATTCTCGAAATATATAAAATTTTTAAAGTTATATGTGTAAACAAAAAATCTTTTTGACCGAATTGGTTTTTCAAAGCAAGTCGCCTATGTCCAGTACAGAGTTAGCGGACGATTTCGTTCTACAAAAAAAAAATATAAATTGTTCATATTTTTCCGTATATTACTTTTTTGTGTAAATTTATACATACTTCGAAAGCTCTAGTAAATGCGGTCATTTTTTCACCAAAATTCATTTGTTTGTGTTAAAATGTTTGAATGTAAAAAATTACTTTAAAAAAATAAAAAATAAAGTTTTTACGTGTCCCTCTATGGACAAAATTTTTTATGTCATAGGCATCATCTATTTCTGCGCGACCAACCTAGAAATACTTTATATAAGCATTATATATATATATATTACATATAAGTATTATATGTAAGTACCTTATATAACTAATATATAAGCATTATGTATATACATTATATATAAGTTTTATATATAAGTACTATATATACTCTATACATATTAAATTATACATTAAATATACATAGATTATTCGAGCATAGTTTTACGATAGTTTTACATAGAATTTATCAATAAAATATAGATTTATTGAATGTACTTCATGCTTAGTAGAATTTAAATATATCTACACAATATTGATGAACTATATATTAAGAACTATATATACCATTATAGATTGCTTTGTAGTAAATATTTCGGTACACGATCGTTTTCCACGATACACGGTACACGGTACACGTACACGATTTACCGGGTCCTTCTAGGGGACCGAGACCAAGTTGTCTATTATAATAACGAGTTTATACTGCTATCAACGCGCCGAGGCTCCTTGAAGAGGTTCCAGAAGAACATTTTTGTCATCTGTAAAATATGGTTATGGAGTAAAGGTGTTTGCAATCTCGAGCCCTTGGCTATTTACATTGATTGCACGTGTATAGAAAATAAATTAATTTGTTGAACTTTTGATTGAAATCGACGACGGACGTTTGTGGTCGCAGGTGGCTACGGGTTTACGACGTCGTAGGTGAGTGGGACACGCCAAAAGGATCTATATGACGTATTTACGAAAACAACAACATAAACCGGATTCCATTCTGTGTATTTCTTTTAAGTGCATTTCCTTCGTAACACTTACGTTTCATTAAAACAAAATTTTCTCTCAAAACCTTATTTTGCATAAATACTACATCTTCAGTATAGCGATCAGTCACATAAGCGACGCTTTTTGCCGCCATCAAACCAACGAATTAAATCTTGAGCAGCATCAGTTTTAGGATCAAACTGAACACATTTATGATTTAAAAAAAAAGAACATAGGGAACATACCTATAAAATTTAAACAAACCTCGACATCCGCCCAGTAGCTTTTAAACTGAGACGTCCTTCGCGACTCACCACAACAGCGCCTTTCAATTTAATGGCATATCCAGTAGGATGGCGACGTACATCGGCAGCAGTGGTACCCCAGGTACAGGTTAGGTATTTAGGTTGGGTAACCTAACCTAAATAGAAAACCAAGACAATTCAGTACCGTATTTACAAAATACAACATGTACACAAGACTCTTATTACTTCACCTTGTTTCAAACTGGGATTCACAAGTTGGACCTCAAGATAGGCGGCATCTCGTATGGTGCTATAACTTTTTTTTATTTCCATATTCTGCATAGCACCAACAGATGATACAACGGCAAGAACATCTAGACAATGAAATATGTAAATTAAAAACTTCTAAAACCATGACCAAACACAATATCACGTACTGATAGAAGAATCAATTTCCACATCCCCGGCGTCTAATTCAGAGAGAGGACGATATTGTTCAACAGGAACAACATAATCATGGTCGTCTTCCAACAATTCGAACTAAGAACCAAGAAACAAGTAGGGAAAAACGAACCAAACCAAGCGTGCAGTGAAAAAATAGACCCAACTATCACGCAATTTACCTGACTATGTTTAAAGAGCAGTAGCTCACAATTGTGATAACCAGCCACTGGTCTACCAAATCTCTTCTGTACCGTCGCTTTGGAGATAATTTTTTCCGACGAAAATTTCTTTATCCAACGTCTTGATTGCATCGTTAAAAGCTACACCTTTAATTTTTTTCGCGCTAGCGTCTTCGAAATCAAAACTCATCATGGTTCCAGGTTTATCTTTGCCAGATACGTAAACGTGATTTTCGACTTACGAGTAAAAACGAAAGAGTAAAATTTTCTTTTTCTCGGGCCCTCAAAGCGTTGCCGGGTCACCAAATACCGTTGTTTTCTCTACCCGATTTTTGACCGAGACCAAAGACTTTCGGTAGGTACTGTACATGACATAAAATATATCCCAATCAAAATTCAACCAATGAAATCGATGAAATAACTTACTTGATAGCGTTCACTTTAAAAGAATAAATAGAATCGTACACCACCTCTACTTCCGTACTCTTCACGGACGGCAGTTCAGCGGCTTGCGCCATACCCTTACGTACAGCAGATTCAACACTACTACCAATCCACCCGCCTTTAGGAAACGGAACACCCTGATTATCCATTACGAGGTATATATGGCAGTAAGCAACGCAACAAGATATGAAGATTGCTTCCAGAACATTGCAGAAAAAGCATGTGGAGATACTTTTAACTTTTTTTTCACCCAGTACAGAGTGTCTTTTGTCGTTCATTCCCCGGATGTAGTTTTGTTGTTGGGGACGGACTTTTTGGTGACCTTCTGTTTGCGAGAGACGCGCTTGCACTAAAATGATCCCACGCCTTCTCCAATCGTGGTTCGATTCCGACAAAATGCCGCTTACTGCATCATTTACCCGCGTTTTGAAAAACCACATTATGGTTTTTTTGTGATTGTTTTGTGTAACGGCGATGATAGTTTGAGGTGGAGGACGTTCAAGAGACAGATCGAGATCGTCCACGAATCGATTGTTAACCGCTGCAATGTCGTCATCAGTGGGTTGATTGATTCGCCAGTGTTCTAAGGAATCCGCCCACGGACGGTCTGTGGTCTGTCGGTGGTTTTCGGTGAATTCAATGACGTCAGTCAGTTCAGTTCTCCAAAGGTGACGACCGCGCATCGATTCGATGGCGTTGCCGTCTTTTTTATTTTCATAATGTGTGGGAGTTTGGAAAATGAATGAACCGATAAGCGACAACTGGTAAAAGTCGCCGGATGAGATTACGTGCACCCCACCGAATCAAAGTCCAATGGTGCGAATGTTCTTGCATTGTCGGAATATTGGCCTCAAGTTGAACCAGGGCACTGCTGCCAACAGAAGGGCACACGGTATATTGGTTTTCAAGCAAGGCACTTTCTATTTTCGAAAGCAACTCAACTCGTGTACCGATCACGTGATCTAAGATCGTCTGATTTGGATTATCGGCTGGATCGTTGCGCTGTGCATTTGTTGCATCCACAGGTAGACTGGCTCTTCCGGATTTGAAAACGTCCCGGTTTTCTTCTTCTTTGGCAACTGGCTTACGACGATCTTTGCTTGCTCCACAGTAACTCTCGTCCCGGTTTGATTTGGTGGTGTCAATTGGAATAGCGAGTCGTGTAAGCGGGTTAGTTACGCAACCAAAGGATCTTCGATGCAATGAGCGTTGCCCGTCGTTTCAGCCGTTTGTAGATCTTGTTCAGCTTCCAACAAGTCGACAGCGGGAGTGTCATCGTTGTCCCGATCCTGTTCTCGGCGCGTACGTAACAGATTGACATCGTTTGGGAATTCTGGTTCTCTTGAATTGATGCCCGAACGATAAAAACTTTCGTAATAATTCTGTATGTTCCCTAGAATGGTCATCGATTTGACGTCTTTTGCTAGTTGTAGTTTGTTGCGCAGGTAGGCGGCCCACCAATTGCGATCACTATCTTTGACAAAGTAGCTGAGGGTTAGGAATGGTATGAACATAATCAGTGCCCCTTGAGCATACAGTTCTCTTTTTTCTGAACGGTCGTTGTTAACGACAGATGTCATTAGGAATTAATGTTAATTTAATTTTCGTTTTGTATGTCTGTGTGTGTGTGTGTAAGATCGTGTCATTGCCGAGGGGCAGACAAGTTTGAACTTGTCTGACCTTGGCTAAACTAATACCCTTTGGTTTTGCCATAGGTAACCCTCCCTTACACTTCCGCCACCCCATTTACACCTAAAACTAAATGTTCGCGTTAGCGCCCTTCTTTTGTTTTCGTTTTTTTCTGCATTTCCGCCGTATTTGAAGACGGAGGGAGATGCGGCAACGAGGTCACTCTGATTCGTTTTCGTTGTGGTGGACAGTCGCACCCTGTTGTTCCCGTTTTCGTCTGTTGTAAACTCGTGTTCACGTTTAATACAATCGCCGCGTGGCTTTTTTGGCCACTGAGTTAGCTACATTTTCATCTCGTTTATTTCGGTGGTTAACAGTCGTTGTGTTCATCTTGATCCGTCTCCAAGTTCAAAATTATTTAGATTACAAGGATATATTGTATGTGAGGCTTCTGTATTTGCACAGGGTACATGCATTGTCATAGTGTTGGCTTGACAGAATGAGGTGCATTACATTGACACATATAGTTACCATTGATAGTATAAGTGAACACAGAAGAAACTGAATGTTGAACGTGGATGAAGACTGAATAGTCTGAGAAACACAAGAGAAAAAGAAGTCTTGACAGACTTAAACGAGCGTGACAGTATAGCCAGGATGACAGAACACGAACGAACATGAATGAGGCTAAGCAGCATAGAGCTGGAGGAGGAAGGTCGCGTACTTGGCACCATACAGGTTGCCCCGTCCGCCGCCTGTCGCCATCTATTGCCAGAACAGTGTAACATGTTTGGATAAATCAACATTCCCTCTCAAACCTGTAAACTTGATGAGAGGGGGAAATACAAGGCAGTATATTGGACTCCCTCTGTATTCAAAGAAAAGAAAATTAGATTAAGTCAGTTGGAACGGGCACAATACCGGTTGACTCTCTCAGGGAGGAGAAACGAGGGTTTGCTAAAGGTTTAGTGAGAGGGTCTGCCAATTGGTATGTGGTGGAGATTTGCTGAACGTCGATCTCCCCAGCTTCCTGTCGTTCACGAACGAAGTAAAAGCGAACATCTATATGTTTGCTTCTTTGATGATGTACCGGGTTCTTGATGAGATCAATGGCGGACTTGTTGTCGCACATTATGCCGATTGGGCCTTTCCGTCTGGGTATGATGTCTTTCATAAGTCGCCCAAGCCATATGCCTTCTCTTGTTGCTTCGGACGCAGCGACAAATTCGGCCTCAGTTGTTGACAGAGCAACACACGACTGCCTGCGGCTGCTCCAGGCAACTGGTCCACCGTTGAGAAGGAAGAGGAATCCTGAAGTAGAGATCCGAGAATCTAGATCGCCGGCGTAGTCAGAGTCACAGTATCCTATAAGCCCATTTTTTGTTGAACCGTAGCAGATTCCGTGGTTCATCGTCCCTTTAAGGTAGGCAAGGATGCGACGGACTGCTGACCAATGATCAGCTCCTGGGTCTTCACAGAACTGGGCGATCTGCCCAACAGCAAAGGATATGTCAGGCCGAGAGGCTAGTCCTAAATACAATAAACTCCCCACAGCTTCTCTGTATGGAAATTGATTAGGTGGGCTTTTTCCAGTTTTCTTTTGAAGACGATTTCCAGGGCTGGCTGGCAGATCCTTTGGAAGGCAGTCTTGCATGTGGAATCGCCGCAATATTTTGCGAATGTAGTCAGGTTGTGAGATGAACAGCGTATGATCGGAGCGATTCCTTGAGATGGAAAGGCCGACGAAATGATTGGCAGGACTGTGGCGCATTTCAAAGTGTTGGCTCAAGTAGCTGATGATAACCTGGACCAATGACTCGTTGTTGCTGCAGACGAGGCCATCGTCTACCCATATGGCAACAGCCACGAACTCTTCTTGGTGGTGACGCAGGTAGAGGCAGGGATCCGCATCACTCGGGCGTAGACCAAATTTTTTTAGAAAAGTGTCAAAGGTGGTATTCCAAACCCTTGAGGCTTGCTTGAGCCCATACAGACACTTGTGGAGACGGCAAACCAGTTTTTCTTTTCCGGCAACTACGAATTCTTCCGGCTGCTGCAAGTAGATCACTTCATCTAGCTCTCCATATAGAAAGGCCGTTTTGATGTCCAGTTGTGACATCTCAAGGTTGTTTGCAGCAACAAAAGACAGTATAACTCGGAGCGTGTCGTATTTAACGACTGGAGAGAATGTCTCTCCGTAATCAATCCCTGAGCGTTGCGAGAAGCCTTTAGCAACCAGTCTGGCTTTAAAGCGAGGAGCTGAGCCACGGACACCAGGCTTCAATGTGAAGACCCATCGTGACTTGATGGCCGTTCGTCTTGGAGGTAGCTGAGAAATTGACCAAGTTTTGTTTGACATTAATGAGTCATACTCGTCCTTTATGGCCACCTTCCACGAGTCTGCTTCGGCCGTCTGCATGGCTTCAATGTAGCTGTCCGGCTCGTAGATTTCATCTTGAAATGTGACGGACTTGAGTGACTTCCATTGACGTTTAGGCTGACGTATGCGTAATGGATACGGTGAAACGCGCGTTGAAACTGGGGAAGTTTGTTGAGTGTTTGCTGGTGGATTAACTCCTGAAGGATTGGTTTGATCGATTGTCTCGTGAGGTGGCTCAGGTTGAGTATCAGTAGTTTCAATCTCCCCATCAACCTGAGGCAACAAGGGATTTTCCTGAGATGTAGTTGTAGTTGGTGTTGGCTGTGGCTCTGACGTAATCAATGGCAGGGGTTGTCTGAAAAACAATTGTGGAGAATTATTATCTTTCGGAATAGGAAAAGTTGACTCAAGTGTTGAAATGTCATTAAGCTGCTCGTCGAAGATAAACATGAATTGGTGCTTGTTTGAGGGATGCAAGAGGGAACGGTCTGTTAAGAAGTTGTAAGAACTCAATGAATTGGTGGTTGTTTGAGGGATGCAAAAAGGAACAGTCTATGAAAAGTGCTGGAACACAGTAAATGGAGCTGTTGAGAACAAAATGCAGTGGTGGTTGTTTGAGGGGTGCAAAAGGGAACGGTCTCTTAAAAGTGTTGGAACGCAGTCAGTGGAGGTGTTGAGAACAGTAAGCAATTAGAGTTGTTTGAGTGATGCAAAAGGGAACGGTCTCTTAAAAGTGTTGGAACGCAGTCAGTGGAGTTGTTTAGAATAAAATGCAGTGGTGGTTGTTTGAGGGGTGCAAAAGGGAATAGTCCCTGAAAAGTGCTGGAACGCAGACAATGGGGCTGTTGACAACCCAAGGCATTGGTTGTTGTTTGAGGGATACAAAAGGGAACGGTCTCTCAATGGTGTTGGAACGCAGTCAATTGAGCTGTTGAGCACTTAGAACTGGTGGTTGTTTGAGGGCTGAAAAAGGGAACGGTCTCTCGAGTATGCTGGAACACAGTCAATGGGGATTTTGAAAACTAAAAGAATAGGTAGTTGTTTGTGGGATGCAAAAGGGGACGGTCTATGAAGATTGTTGGAACACAGTCAAGGTAGCTGGTGAAAACAAAAGGAATTGTGGCTTTTTTGATGGATGCAAAAGGCAACGGTCTCTCAAAGGTGATGGAATGCAGTCAATGGTGCTAATCAGAATACAATGAATTGGTGTTTGTGTGAGGGATGCAAAAGGGAACGGTCTTTAAAGAGTGTTGCAAAGTAGTCAAGGAGCTAATGAGAACACAATGAATAGGTGGTAGTTTGAGGGCTGCAAAAGGGAACGGTCTCTGAAGATTGCTTGGACGCAGTCAATGGAGCTGGTGAAAACACAAAGAATTGGGTCTTGGTTGAGGGATGCAAAAGGGAACAGTCTCTGAAGGGTGGTGAAACACAGTCAATTGAGCTGTTGAAAACACAATGAATTGGTACTTGTTTTAGGGATGAAAAAGGGAACAGTCTCTCAAGGTTGTTGGAAGGCAGTCAATGGAGCTGTTTAAAAACCAAAGAATATGTGGTTGTTTGAGGGATGCAAAAGGGAACGGTCTCTGAAGGGTGTTGAAACGCAGTCAAAGCTGTCAACAACAAAATGAATTGGTGGTTGTTCAGGGATGCAAAAGGGAACGGTCTCTCAAAGGAGTTGGAATGCAGTCAATGGAGCTAATCAGATAACAATGAATTGGTGGTTGTTTGAGGGATGCAAAAGGGAACAGTCTATGAAGGGTGGTGAAAAGCATTCAAGGGAGCTGTTAGGAATACATTGTAATGTTGGTTGTTTGAGGGAAGCAAAAGGAAACGGTCTCTTAATTGTGTTGGAACTCAGTCAAAGGAGCTGTCCAGAACACAAATTAATAGTGGTTGTTTGAGGGATGCAAAAGGGAACGGACTATGAAATTTGTTGGAATGCAGTCCATGGAGATATTAAGATAACAAAGATTATGTGGTTGTTTGAGGGGTGGAAAAGGGAACGGTCTCTTAAAATTGTTGGAACGCTTTCAGTGGAGCTGTTGAGAACAAAATTGCAGGGATGGTTGTTTGAGGGGTGCAAAAGGGAACGGTCTCTTAAAAGTATTGGAACACAGTCAGTGGAACTGTTGAGAACAGTAAGCAATTGTGGTTGTTTGAGTGATGCAAAAAGGAACGGTCTCTAAAAAGTGTTGGAACGCAGCCAATGCAGCTGTTGAAAACACAAAGAATAGGTGATTGTTTGTGGGATGCAAAAGGGAACAGTCTCTGAAGATTGTTGGAACACAGTCAATGGAGCTGGAGAAAACAAAAGGAATTGGGGCTTGTTTGAGGGAGGCAAAAGGGAATGGTCTCTGAATGGGGTTGGATACAGTCAATGTAGCTGGTGAAAACACAATGAATTGAGGCTTGTTTGAGGGATGCAAAAGGTCTCTCAAAGGAGTTGGAATGCAGTCAATGGAGCTAATCAGATTACAATGAATTGGTGGTTATTTAAGGGATGCAAAAGGGAACAGTCTATGAAGGGTGGTGAAAAGCATTCAAGGGAGCTGTTAGGAATACATTGTAATGTTGGTTGTTTGAGGGAAGCAAAAGGAAACGGTCTCTTAATTTTGTTGGAACTCAGTCAAAGGAGCTGTCCAGAACACAAATTAATAGTGGTTGTTTGAGGGATGCTAAAGGGAACGGACTTTGAAATTTGTTGGAATGCAGTACATGGAGATATTAAGAAAACAAAGATTATGTGGTTGTTTGAGGGGTGGAAAAGGGAACGGTCTCTTAAAATTGTTGGAACGCTTTCAGTGGAGCTGTTGAGAACAAAATTGCAGTGATGGTTGTTTGAGGGGTGCAAAAGGGAACGGTCTCTTAAAAGTATTGGAACACAGTCCGTGGAACTGTGGAGAACAGTAAGCAATTGTGGTTGTTTGAGTGATGCAAAAAGGAACGGTCTCTAAAAAGTGTTGGAACGCAGCCAATGCAGCTGTTGAAAACACAAAGAATAGGGGATTGTTTGTGGGATGCAAAAGGGAACGGTCTCTGAAGATTGTTGGAACACAGTCAATGGAGCTGGAGAAAACAAAAGAAATTGGGGCTTGTTTGAGGGATGCAAAAGGGAATGGTCTCTGAATGGGGTTGGATACAGTCAATGAAGCTGGTGAAAACACAATGAATTGAGGCTTGTTTGAGGGATGCAAAAGGGAACAGTCTCTCTATGGTGTTGGAATGCAGTCAATGGAGCTTATAAGAATACAATGAATTGGTGGTTGTTTTAGGGATGCAGAAGGGAACGGTCTCTTATGGGTGTTGGAAAGCAGTCAATGGAGCTGTTGAGTAGCAAAAGAATTGGTGGTTGTTTGAGGGATGCAAAAGGGAACGATCTCTTAAAAGTGTTGAAACGCAGTCAAGGGAGCTGTTGAGAACAGTATCTAATAGCTGTGGTTTGAGGGCTGCAAAAGTGAACGGTCTCTTTAAAGTGTTGGAACGCAGTCAGTGGAGCTGTTGAGAACAAAATGCTGTGGTGGTTGTTTCAGGGCTGCAAAAGGAACTGGTCTCTTAAAAGTGTTGGAACTTAGTCAGGGGAGCTGTTGAGAACAGTATCCAATAGCTGGGGTTTAAGGACTGCAAAAGGGAATGGTCTCTTAAAAGTGTTGGAACGCAGTCAGTGGAGTTGTTGAGAACAGTATCCAATAGCTGTGGTCTGAGAACTGCAAAAGGGAACTGTCTCTTAAAAGTGTTGGAACGCAGTCAGTGGAGCTGTTGAGAACAAAATGAAGGGGTGGTTCTTTGAGGGGTGCAAAAGGGAACGGTCTCTGAAAAGTGTTGGAACGCAATCAAAGGAGCTGTTGGGAACAAAATGAAGTGGTGGATGTTTGAAATGGTGCAAAAGGGAACGGTCTCTTAAGAGTGTTTGAAAGCACTCAATGGAGCTATTGAAAACACAATAAATTGGGGCTTGTTTGAGGGATTCAAAAGGGAACGGTCCCTGAAAACTGCTGGAACGCAGACAATTGAGCTGTTGAAAACACAATGAATTGGTACTTGTTTTAGAGATACAAAAGGGTACAGTCTCTCAAGGTTGTTGGAAGGCAGTCAATGGAGCTGTTTAAAAACCAAAGAATATGTGGTTGTTTGAGGGATGCAAAAGGGAACGGTCTCTGAAGGGTGTTGGAATGCAGTCAATGGAGCTAATCAGATTACAATGAATTGGTGGTTGTTTGAGGGATGAAAAAGGGAACGGTCTATGAATGGTGGTGAAAAGCATTCAAGGGAGCTGTTAGGAATACATTGTAATGTTGGTTGTTTGAGGGAAGAAAAGGGAACGGTCTCTTAATTTGGTTGGAACGCAGTCAAAGGAGCTGTCCAGAACCCAAATTAATAGTGGTTGTTTGAGGGGTGAAAAAGGGAACGGACTCTGAAATTTGTTGGAATGCAGTCAATGGAGATATTAAGAAAACAAAGATTATGTGGTTGTTTGAGGGGTGGAAAAGGGAACGATCTCTTAAAAGTGTTGGAACGCTTTCAGGGGAGCTGTTGAGAACAAAATTGCAGTGATGGTTGTTTGAGGGGTGCAAAAGGGAACGGTCTCTTAAAAGTATTGGAACACAGTCAGTGGAATTGTTGAGAACAGTAAGCAATTGTGGTTGTTTGAGTGATGCAAAAGGGAACGGTCTCTAAAAAGTGTTGGAACGCAGCCAAAGCAGCTGTTGAAAACACAAAGAATAGGTGGTTGTTTGTGGGATGCAAAAGGGAACGGTCTCTGAAGATTGTTGGAACACAGTCAATGGAGCTGGTGAAAACAAAAGGGATGGGGCTTGTTTGAGGGATGCAAAAGGGAACGGTCTCTCAAAGGTGTTGGATACAGTCAATGGAGCTGGTGAATACACAATGAATTGAGGCTTGTTTTAGGGATGGAAATGGGAACGGTCTCTTAAGGGTGCTGGAAAGCAGTCAAAGGAGCTGTTGAGAACATAAAGAATGTGTGATTGTGGAGTGATGCAAAAGGGAACGGTCCCTCAAAGGTGTTGGAATGCAGTCAAGGAAACTGTGAACAACACAATGAATTGGTGGCTGTTTGAGGGATGCAAAAGGGAACGGTCTCTGAAGATTGTTGGAACACAGTCAAAGGAGCTGGTGAAAACAAAATGAATGGGGGTTATTTGAGGGATGCAAAAGGGAACGGTCTCTTAAAAGTGTTGGAACGCAGTCAGTGGAGTAGTTGAGAACAAAATGCAATGGTGGGTGTTTGAGGGGTGCAAAAGGCAACCGTTTATGAAATTAATTGGAATGCAGTCAATGAAGTTGTAAAAAAAACAAAGAATATGTGGTTATTTGAGGGATGCAAAAGGGAACGGTCTCTGAAATTTGTTGGTATGCAGTCAATGGAGCTGATAAAGAGACAATGAATTGGTGGCTTGAGTTAAAGGAAGCAAATAAACAGTCTATAACAGTTGGTTATTGTATACGCAATTGCTTCAAATTAGTAAATTGTAATAGTTGACGGCGTAGAAAAATGTACGTATGATGTCGGCCATGTTGGAAAAGACGTGTAAATTAATTTGCGGATTGCAGGGTTGGGATTGGCTACAGCAAAAATCACGTGACTCGCATGCAATCAATGGCAGCGTGCGCCTACACGAAATTTCTCGGACAAACAAACAGACAGACAGATACACAAACAAATCCCGCCCACAAATACCCCTTTCGCTTTTATAAAGGTAGGAGGAGGAAGGATATAAGAAATAAACGGCAGCTACTATTTCAGCGTTGTTTTGTTACAAAGCAGGCGACAGCATAAATAAAAAAGTTATTATTACACATGTTCCTTGTTGGTTTTGGTTATTTGTTATTGATTTGTTAAAAATAATATAATTAGTTAAAAACAAAATAGTGTAATGCCGCGTCGAAGTGAAGAAGTGAAGTGAAGAAATAGAAATAAGTCAGTGAAATTAAAGCAACAAAATACAATTGCAGAGGTAACTGAATTAATCCCTGAGAGATTTTCCTTGGGAAAGATTGAAGGCTATCCCGTGGTTATGGGCCCCAAAATGTTTATTGTTTCCCCAGGGGTTCCAGCCGGGTTTTGATTGGTTGTCAATTGGGGGGAATTATCGCGTGTAAACTGGGGAACTTGTAATTTTAATTTTTTTTTATTCAATTCGCCGTATTAAACTACGTGTCTGGGCAAATTTTCAAGTCTGTTGGTGTTTTTCTTCATTTTATATATTTATTTTTCGGTCGAAATTCAAATTTTTGTGGTTCCCGCCGGTTTGTGATTGGCTGCAAAATTAGGGGGAGTTATCGCGTGTAAACTGGGGAACTTTTCGTTTTCATTTATTTTTTATTCGATTTGCCGTATTAAACTACGTGTCTGGGCAAATTTTCAAGTCTGTTGGTGTTTTTCTTCATTTTATATATTTATTTATTCGGTTGAAATTCAAATTTTTGTGGTTCCCGCCGGTTTGTGATTGGCTGCAAAATTGGGGGGAATTATCGCGTGTAAACTGGGGAACTTTTCGTTTTCATTTCTTTCTTATTCGATTCGTCGTATTAAACTACGTGTCTGAGCAGAATTTCAAATCTGTTGGTGCTGGTGTTCATTTTTTAACTTTTATTTTGTGTTTGACTGTTTGTTTACAAATATCGTAGGTGGCTGTCGTTTGTCATTTGTTCTGCATGCTGTCATGCAGAGAAATGTGACTTTTGGATTTCGGATAAATTTTTCTACTAATTTACACTATGATTTCATTTTCCTAGGTAAAATTCTATCATGGACTTCCTTTTTCTGGTTGCCTTTAATTATGTGTTTTCTAATATGAAATTGAACTTTGCATGTCATGTAAGTTTATCTTGACCTAGATTTTTATGGTTCTGCCAACGCAGCCCCACATAAATCTTGAAGACCGACACCCAGTGGCGTTTTGTTATTATTTCTATTTTTTATTATCATTTGCTTTAAAAACAAATATGTGACGATGTATTTTATACAAAATAGCAAAGATTGACCGCATATCCCAGAAGATAACAAGCGGAACTCAAAATACTGACCGATTGTCAGACAGGTATGTTAATTTACGATTAAAAGTTGCTAATTAGTGTATTGGAAAATAACACGATTTCATCTTATCGTTGTTTACCATCATGTTTAATGCTGGAGGGGAATTTCGTAGATCAACTGATGAAAAATATTGACAGCGTGAAGTCTGTTGAAAGGTATTTGTGGAATAACCTACTAAGTTCTAGTAACATAGGCTGATTTCTTAAATGCTATCGTCTTTGTTTCTTTTCTATAGCTCTTTAGGTAGGTCTTGCATTGGTGTGAAAAACAAAATAGTCATATTTGTACAACCAAGCAGTGTTTGCAGGGGAGACTGGAGTATGCCGGGACACCGGGTCAAGAGGGACAGTAGGGAGAAAAATAGTAGATTTTGATAAAATTAAAAATTTTTTTAGTATGTTATTTAGATACATACAATCTACTTTGGCATGAAATTTGGTTGAGTTTTGTCAATAACTGTATCAGTTATTAACAAAACTAAAAAAACGGGTTTTTTTAGTTAATTTTGTCTCCGCCATTTAATGTTTCTAGAAAAAAATAATCGCAAATGGCATGTAAATTTAATATGGAAATGAAGCTTAATCATTTCTTTATGGTTAAAAACAAAAATTATAATTTTCGATCAATTACTATAGATAATATTAACGTTTTTAAAAAATAGTCTTTATCGGGAAATCGGGACAGCTGTTTTTGACTAAAATGGGACATTAGTGGGCGGTTTGGCCTTCAAGCCCATCAATCATCACCGAGCTCATGACGCCATTACTGTTCCTTACAATGATCACAAGCAATCGATTATTCAGCATATTAATCGATTACAAAAAGCCCAACCCCCACCTATCTTGTAATAAGGGTTTTTTATCATATAAGAAAAAATTTTTATTAACACAATAATCAAATTGAAACATTTATTAACTTATAGAGTCTATGCAGTGTGACGCTATTTCAATTTTTACAAATTTTTTTAATGAATATTAAGGCGAAAACGGAGGACGTCCCTCACCACCCACCCTAGTGTCCTCACTTACCCCTCAAAATAGGCTCCTCCCACAAATCTAAGAAAACTTAAAAGTTCTTATATGGGAAAATGGTTTATTATTAAATTATATAAAAAATTTGGGGGGTACATTACTGTATGGAATACATAAAAACAAAATAATAAATTAATTTAATGGTTAGTTTGGGAGATATAGGGGGAAAACGAAAACCGTCCCGGCTTACTCCAGTCTCCCCTACCTTTATCGAATAAAGAAAAGCCTGTACCTACTTCACCCAAGAAATCAGAGTTCGCGTAAACGAATCTATTGACTATAAAGCAACGCCCAATTATGGGTTTGAGGACGAGAGTCGGTAAAGAAGTCTGAAGGGTAATAATCGCAAAGTTAAAAAACACTGTGATGATATTTCTATTACAAATTTATTTGGGGATCAAATTTAAGAGAGATAGAAAAAAATTTTTAAAAAGAAGACAGAAGTAATGAATCTTTTGTCAATGTATTTTTGTAGAATGGAAAGTGAACCAGAAGAAACTTGTCTGGATTTACCGAACTTACCAATGCAACAGAATATTCAGAATCTTATTGCAAACTTGCAATTATCAGTTCCTCTTTTTCCGACCAGAGTTCCTTTTGTTGATATTCACAATCCTTTGACCAAATCTCCTGTTGAAAGGTAACCTTTTTTCTATCGTAAAGTTTTATTTGTATAGATGTTGATCACGTTCCTTTTGCATTTATGATTGCATAACTACAATGAATTGTTGCTCCCAACGGCTAAAACATGTGCCTTTATTTCATTGCAGAAGAAAAGAACCAGCCAATCAATGTGTGTATACACCCGACGAACTCGACCAATTAGATTTGGCTGGATTACTCGAACCAAAGAGTAAAGAACAGCTGGATGAGATAATGCACTTGTTTCACGCTGCAGTGCATGAACGCGACGTAGTTTGTTGTGTGTGCGACCAGTTTCTACGCATCTCTGAATCAAAGCTGGTTCAATCTGCTTCTCTTCCAACGGCTTTTTTTGAAAAACTGCAGCAACCAACGGGCAAGAACGCCGACGCTGATGTGCTTCATTCTCAGTTGGTGCAGCAACACGACGTCTCTAAATTTTTCCCCAGCGAAAGAAAACGATTTGCAAAATTGGTTCTGTCTCCGCGAGGAATAGAGAAGGACCGGTTGTCTTGCACACCTGATGGAATTTCGGATTGCGACTGCAAGCCTTTTCTGAGAATTTGCAAGAAAAAATGTTATGATTGTCTAAAACGAAACGCCCTTCCTAAATTGGCTATCGCAAATGGAAACTGGTTCGGTCAGTTACCGGAGCAATTACGAAACATGAGACTCGGCCCTCGCAGGGTCGTTCGTCAAGTACACAATTCTGGCCATTTTGTATCCTACAGCTCACAGACCTATGTCAGAGTAACGTCAATCACTGGTCACATCTATTCCAATGGATTGGACACTACGCTGGTGCGAATGAGTCTTCCTCTGCAGCCAAGCGAGGTTCCCCTTCGCGTTATTGTCGTTCCAAGGACGAAACAATCATTCAAAAAGCCAAATTCATCACCATGAAAAAAATGGTCTAACATTGGAGGTCCCCCAACTGTCGTCTGCTTTGCCTGTTTTGGGCTGTTCGTGTGCTATTTCCGCGGACAAATTTTAGGGCACTCGCTAGGGGTGCTGACTACCCGGATCAGTCATAACATTCCCTCCAAAACGTGGTCAACAATGGGGAAAGAAGTCGTTTGTGACTGTTTTCCGCGCTGTTTTCTTCTGGATAAAAAATAAAAAAATGTAGTACAAAAAAAAAAAAAGAAACCTGAATCAATTCCTCTTCGTATTACACACCTTAATATACATTAATGCACATTAATTGACCATCTTAGACAGTTTGCGCAGCTTATGCTGCTCTTCTTTTAATTTCTGGCTAACCTCATTTTTTAAACGTTTCGCTTCCATGTGATATCGGATTTCTATATATTCAAACATTTAAAAAGGGGCCATTTCCATGCGATGTTCGTCGCAACAAATTTTGGCATTCAGGTTCAGATTTGCGATTATATAGCCCGGCCAAATCGCCTTTATAGCATCAATTTGCGCCTAAATCTCACCTTGGGCTTTTGTTTTTGATACACCTGATCTTGCCGTTTCTTTTGACTTTTCCGACTCGCCATTTATTACCGCAACACAGTCTGAGTTGATTTCATCAAACTGAGAGGAATTCGGCAAAAATTGAACAGGCAGTGTCGAATCAACAGTCTTTGTTGGCAATGCAATTGCTTGCTTTGCCCAAAACTGCAGCATCGTTCCTTTATTCTGTTGTGCAATATGCTTTAAGTCTTTTAAAATATCTGTCGCCTTTGTGGGCAAATCTTTGTCGTATTTTATTGATTTCCACTTTTCGTTGAACTCAGATTGGCAATTTGATTTTGATTTAGCTGGATAAGCATTTACGTATGCGTTATACAATTCTGAATAAATTTTTGTTTTATCCATTTTCTTGAAGTTTCTAGACCTACAGCAACTAAACAGAGATCACCATTCTCTACTGAGACGTTGTAAAGTCGTTTCGCAATACAGCCGTTGGCTATGAAACGTAAGGGTTTTCTCGAATTTTCTTTCTCGGTTTCCGAATTGTTCGGATAGATGGCAACACAGGCAAATACGGTTTTGCCTTTGTTACGTTACAAAGTCTTGAACCCCCCCTCCCTTGTCACAATCAGTGACATTTCGTTCAACCCCCTATCGCGTTACATAATTTATGGACGCCGCCCAGCAAGTCATTTCTTTCATAAAAATTTACGGTTCAGTTCCCGGGTCGGTTCGGGTTGTTGGGTAAATTTGGTTCAATGTCGGGTTATCGGGTCGAACTGGTTTATCTCCAGGTTGGCAGTTTAAACCGAACGACCCGGGGCGCCCCGTCATGCAAATGACGGTTCTGGCTCAATAAATTGGTGCTGGACATGTTTTTCTCAGACCTGGCTCACATTTTATTGTTTCAAATGATCTTTAGAGTTGTTTGTTCTGTTTTCTGTTTAACTATTGTGTTTATATACTCAAAATGTAAAGTACTCTTAAATGTAAATATAGAATGATAGGTAAGATAGGAAAGAACGAGGGTAAGTGGATTTGATAGAACGTAATTGTAAGTAAACGCAGACTATGATGGACAGGGGAGAACATGTAAGTAAGAAGAGGTGAGTAATTATTTTGTTTTCCCGATTCGTTATTTTTCTTCTTGTGTTTTTCTTGCGTCTTTTGCACACCTTTCTCGTTTTTTCTTTCCTGGGTGTGTGTGCGTTTTTTACGTTTGACTTCTGGTTTCCATTGGGGCGAATGCCAGTTGTAGAGTGGAGGATGACGTCTGGGTGGATCCAAATCCAGGATCAGTTTAAGGGTGTGTACAGCGCCGCTCCAATCTTCTGTGAAGATCTGCTCGCTACCCACATAACACAATGAAGTCCGTCTGATGTCCGACAGATGTCGAGGTCGGATGTTGAGTACATCTTTTTTATATCCGCCGGACAGCCCAACATCCGATTTGAATGTTCTATGGATGTATTTTTTGTTTTGTTTTGACCGCCCTCAACAGCGCCGTCGGACATTCTAAGGGTATCCGAACGGGCTTTCATTTGGCTATAAATATGACATATATTGGACCTTTAATCTTGAAAACATTAAACTATATCTCGATTCGAACTCGGGTCTCCCGCACCACAGTCGAATATTTATCCACTGTGTCAATTGATAGATATACTAATCATCATTTTCAAACAAACGTATCGAGTTGTTGTAAAAACTTTTCGATAGTTTTTTTCGATAACAAATTACCAACAGGATTTTTAAGAAGTCAAGATGATGTCGAACTTAGGTTAAACCAGAAGTGTATAAATTGCAATTAAACAATTTATGATAAATATTTTGTTAATTTTAAACTTCAGAATGATTTATTAAGTTTAAAGTAGTTTTTTATTATTTTCAATTAAAATCCTACCATAAGTATACTTGCTTCGAATATTATTAAATGCCGAATAATATATATTTTCTGTAAGTTAATTTCCAATGGCTTGGTTCCCGTAAGCTAAACGGCAAGCCTGTGCAAACAAACTCATGACTTACATATATTTTATACATTTTTTGTAATAAATTTAAAAATAAACCACCCGACAAATAGATAACTGATCCTTTATTTTTTTTATTTTTCGTATTGAATGCTGGACTTAAAATAAAAATACATTCAAGGGAAAAATTTGAACACGGTTAATTTCTCCCCTTTTGGAAACAAATAAATTTTGACAATTAATAATGAAACTTAGCGATCGGCATCAATTAGCTCTAATCGAGTTAACCGCCCCGCCCCGATAAAGTGCATTCGGGGCTGAATTGAGGTGCCACTTTTTCAACCAGGGCGGTGCGGGGAAAAATTTGAGGTCAACCGGTTGCCCCAACGCAAATTTTTAAAAATGCCGTTCTTTTGGTTTCAGAGTAAAAATCGGGTCAGGTGGGTAGAACGAGCTATTATCGGGGTTGTTATCGGATCGATCGGATGAAACAGTCAACCGATTTTTTTTTGCATCGTTGAATCGATCGAGTGCAATCGGGGTAGCTTCCCTGATTAAGTACCTCGATAAAACCCCAATTGAATTCGTGGAAAAGAATTTTTCCACCCTGAACCACGCCTAGATGACCCGAAATGAGAAACCCGATTAACAAAAAAGGGCCCCGATTGGCTCGAGGCCGATCTTTAAATGAAACAATTGAAAATCTTCTTGGCTGTTGGAAGGAGGTCCGTAGAATATAATTTTCGCACATCCATTGCACTTCCAAGGGGACTAGCCGACGGACATCCCTGGAACTACCCATTGAGTACATGGATATCTAAAGGATGTTCGGCCATGATTCGGACATCCGACGGCAGAAATGTGCTATATGGGATAAGTTCTGATGACAGCTGGGCCGTTTTTTCTTCCAAGTGTCGATCGTAACGGTTAAGTTCCAGATCCCACGAATTACCGATCTCGGAGTCTGGTGATTGTGGTGTCTGGCTAATGACGGTGACGTTTCCTTGCTGGAGTTTATCCCAGCTCGAGTCGTGTAGCTGTACTATAGGGATTAAGTTTTCTTTAGAGCTTTCACTTTCAGGAATTATCAACCCAAAGGGCCAGATAACTGCTGGCGCAGATGGTCAGTCTGGTCTTACGGGGGTGAGCGTGCCGGCAGAGTTATAGATGATGGTAGAACCATTTATATGGAAAGGCCTTCCATTGCCTTTTCCGCCTGGAAGTGTTCTGGCCCTTAGTTACAGAGCCACAGCGGGTGTGTTGGGAAACGAAGTTTTTTCTCTTTTTTTTTCCCAATGTCCCAATGTTCTCTGAAAAATCTTGCTTTGTCGTCTGCACTAGGAAAAGTCAGAAAGAATACAAAGTAAACAATACAATTTGTAAGCGAACATCAAAATATTGCAAAATATCTGTAAGGCAATAGAAAAGTTTTTTTATTTCTGTTAATTTGTATTGTAATTTAATACATTTCCACATATGATACAGGCTGTTTTAATATCAAACACACTTTCCTTTCATTAAGAATTCTTGGCTATTTTAAAGTCAGTTTGTACTTTAGTTTTCGACGGTAACACCAACAACTTTCTTAGTCGCTTACTCTCTAAGTGAAAACGAACTTTGACGTATTCCATTACTAGATATTTCAGATTGTAGTCTCTGTGTTCTTCACAGAAGAGTGGAATAGTATGCGACTCTGAAATTTTGTCACAACAAACTTCAAATGAATCTTGCATGTTGACAAATTACGTTCATGTAAAAATGTATGAGGTTGAAAAGGAAGGTAAAGTGTATCTTCAAGTACATTTGCCTTGTCAGGGAACTTGATTTGTTCTTGTACCTGATTCAGAAGATAAATATTAAAGGTGTAATCAAGATTAGCTTATCTTTAAGTAATAAATCATAATTGTTGTACGCTTCTACCTGGCCAAGAGATGGAAAGGTTTTTGGAACCACAACTGGATTTCCATCAGGTAATTGCGCAGAAGGATAAATATTTTCTTGACTAGTGAAAACTAGTCTAGATGTTGATTTCTTTCCAATGGAATTGTCGTTCCTTTTCTTTCTGAGCATTGTTTCCCCAACTTTATTTGTTTCTAATAAGGGAAAATTAATGATTACATAGTTTTGATACAAGTATAATTATAACTCAAACCTGTCTGTTGATATTTGTTTTGATTACTAAATGTTTGGTGACAGTGCCTTGCATCATTACTTTGTTTACCAGGATTTTGTACTAAGTCTGTCAACACTTTCCTTTTTTTTAACACAAACTTTTTTGCAAGTTGATCACTTCCTCCTGCCCGTTTCCTTATTAGTTCTTGGGGATAATCACTGTCAAGTAACATTCGCTTGGGATAGGAACCAGGCTTTAGTTGCCATCTTGAAAATGGGTAAAAAACATTTAAAATCTCCTTTCCCTTTTCAATATTTGACTCATCAAAATGACGTGAGCAAACATGAGACGATTTGTTCAAATAGGGGATTGCATCTTTCCATTTCTCTACAAAATTTTTGGGTACACCAAAAAATGTAATTCCATTTTCTTTATCACTGGACTTTTCATGGGTAACACGACACTGACGAACAATACACTTATTTCTGGACATTTCAAAAACTTAGACCATTTTTCAAAAGTTTTAAAACGTGAGCGAAATTATGAATCGGAAACCAGTAAAACCTGAGGATCAAAAAATGGCGTCAAGAGAATGAAAAATAAAAATTAACACAATTTCAGTAGATGGCCGCTGTTGGCGCTGCAAATTAGGTCCAGTATATCGATACTTAAGCACATTTTCCCACTTTCGATTCGCGATATTGGCTGCAACTTTAGGAAAAGTTGCCGAGAGGAGAAATTAACAGGCAGTGGTTCTACCATCATCTATAACTCTGCTGCCGGACTGGAATGATCTTACGCGGTTAACTTTTATCTGGTGCCGTAGCACGTTTCAGGAGCCACAGCTTTCGCCTTGATCGGGCTACGGCTAGAGGTCCTTGGTATTGCCTTCGCCGTGTCGGCCTAGGGCAATGCCGAGAGTTCTGTCGGTCCTTATCGGGCTCAATAGAGATTGCGGCCGCTAGAGTATTACTCTTCGTAATGATGAACTGGATCCCGGGTCTGCTTCGGTCGTCTCAGGTTGCAGTCTGGCACGGCAACTGGGCTGACGGCTGGACAGGCTTGGGGGAACGGCGGCGGCAGGGATCCTCGACCTTAACTGTAGAAATCAGGGGGTTAAGTAAAAAGACAACTTGACTTGAGGGTTCGGTGAAGAAAAGTGAGTGTATTTCTACGGCTGAACAGCCCCTTATATACATGGGAAAAACTACACCGTTGTCTGATCTTCTTCGAGCGTCCGATCCTGGAATAGAGGGCACCAGTTGATGATGATTTTCCTTGCCGGTTATCGATCGGTAACCTTCCCGATAACCCTGCCGGAACTGAACCAATACTCTGGCGGGATGAACTCTGCAGGCTCCGCCTCAATGAGTTCAACCCTCACGTCGTTCCTTTCACCCTCAATGTCTCCATATATATGGAAAAGCACTCATTGCAGCAGTTCCGATGTCACTGTCTCGCGCTCCAGCCTCTCAACTACGGCTCTTGCGAGCCGTAGGCCGTTTTAAGTCGTTTGCCTTCACTCTTCGACTTCCCTATCCTCGGTAGTACGGCGGTCCACTGAGGATGACTCGGCTGAGTCTAGTCTGCTTCGGCCAAAGGGTTGTCTCCCGGACGAGGGCTGTGAGCTTCGTCCGTCGGAATTTCCGACATTCACCACGGGTGTTTGCCGGTGTCGTGCTTGTAGCCCATGCATCGATTTTTTTGGTAGTCAAGTGGTGGTAGCTGTGGATTTTGGTCCATCTTGGAAACTTAAAAATTTTTTTGGACGATGAAGAACGGTCATTTAAGGGTTGGTGTGCTGCGTCTGACAACTGAAAAGGGTTTGTTGTTCGACTAGGATTTGGTCGCCTCTTAAATAGTCGGTTGTCCGCTATATTTTTTTATAGAATTGCTTTGCTTGCATTATTGGACTCCGTCCGCATAACGACTGGGTTTTCTTCGAGTTATTTGTGAGCGAACGGCAACATTTGCATGTGCATTTGTATTCGCCGATACATCAACATCGCATTCTTTTGGTTTTACGGAGTCGTTTTGATTGTTTGCGGAATGGTTTTTTCAAAGGCAAAACAAATTGATGATTTAATTCGTTCCACTTGCTATTTTTAGAAGTCAATTCATGGCGATAAAGTGTACCTTCTAGAATTTCAAAGTATTTAATTTCTTTCACCCAATCCGGCTTAGAGTGGAAAATTTTTTCTTCGAGTTCGCTTTTTCCTAAATAATTTTTAATTGCAACACAAAGATCATCTTCCATTTGCTTTTCGCAAATGAAATTGATATTGGTTGACGCTAGCTGAATACTAGCAATTTTTTAGCGTGACAAAGAGTCAGCATTCTGATGAATATGACCCGGCCTATATTTTAATTCATAATTTGTCGCTGCTAAAAGTATAGCCCATCTTCCTAATCTTCCATTGTTATCTTTTTGGTTTTTCAACCATTGCAAAGGTTATGGTCCCTTATAATTTCGAACGGTTTATCCAAAAGATAATGCCTGAAATGTTTAATTGCATCAATTACAGCCAATGCTTCCTTTTCTGCCGTTCCATATTTCGATTCAGCTTTAGTCAGTTGTCGACTTGAATAGGCAATTGGATGTTCATGACAATCCTGCATTTGAGAAAGTACAGATCATATTCCATAATCGCATGCATCAGTAAAGAGTAAAAATTTTTCATTGAAATTGGGGTAAGCAAGAACTGGAGGCGTTACTAGAGAATTGCGCAATTTTTCAAATAAAAGTTGTTCCTCAGTTCCCCAAGCAAAAGGTTTTCTACTAAGATCTTTATGAGTTAATCTAGTCAATGGTTTAGCAATTGATCCAAAATCTTTAATTAATTTTATGTAATATCCAGCAAATCCAAGAAATGACAGAACTTCGTTAAAAGATGTGGGTGTTTTATAGTTCACTATCTCATCAATTTCTTTCCTTTTTCAAGGCTTAATACCGTCTGTTGAAATAATATGACCGAGATAATTTACGGATTGGTTTATAAACTGGCATTTCTTAAGCTTTAATTTTAAATTGGCAGCTTTTAATAAGTCAAAAATTTCACGAATATCACGTAAGTGATCTTCAAAAGAGTCAGAAAAGATGATGACATCATCCAAGTAAACTAATGCTTTTTTTCTAAAACGTCTTTTAGTACATAATTCATTAGTCTTTGAAAATTAGCCGATGCATTGCACAGAACAAATTCCATTCTTTTAAATTCATAAAGGTTGTTTTCTACTACAAATGCAGTATTTCAATAGCTCAGTCATCTACTTGAATTTGCCAATAGCCAGAAGCTAAAACAAGAGTTGTGAAATATTTCTTTTCGAATAATGTGTCTAAAGTTTCATCAATTCGTGGCATTGGAAAAGAATCCTTTTTTGTAATACTATTTAATTTTCTGTAATCGAAATAAAATCTAACTTCGCCGTTCTTTTTCTCTACTAATACCACGGGTGAAGCCCATGGCGAATGTGAATATCGGATTACATCCACTTCAAGCCTTTCTTGCACATTGTCCTCTAATAATTGTCCTTGATTGTTAGTTACTCAATATGGGCGTTGTCGAAGGGGGCTTCGTCCTTTTGTATCAATTGTGTGTTTAATGAGATAAGTATTCCCTAATTCTGAATCTTTTGAAGCGAACAAGTCGTGAAAGTCATTTAATAATTTAGAGAGCGGTACTTGAAATTCCGGGTCTACATCGAAAATTACAACAGGCTAAAATTTCTCGTTAGGTTTCTTGTCTGATTGCTTAAAGCAACTTTTCCTATTACTGACGAATTGTTTCAATTACTCCTAACTTGGTGTTTCTTCGTTTGTTGACTTCAGTGAATGAATAATTTTCGACCATAATATTATACATTCCATCTCCCGATACTTTTCCAATGAATTCTTTGTTTAAATACCTGCCGGTAAATTTTCTTCTGGGGTAAATATAAATGCTGTTTGTGGGGAGACATACGGAAATGAACCTTTCATTTGCAATTCAATTACAAGCGACGTCTGACGAAATGGTGTCGTCTTTTTTACCGTTGTAATTGCCATGTCTGGTACCCTAGAGATAGCTAAAGGGCCCTGCTCATCTCTTGCTAAATAAATGCTCTTGGCCTCTCCATGAAGCAGAAATCCGTGTTTTTGGATTGCATCCCATCCAAGGATACAGTCTTCTGTAACACCCTTTGTAACAATAAGTTCTTGCCTTAAAACTGACTCTCCGTATTGAACGGGCAATGTCAATCTTCCCAGTGTGTGTAACTTTTTCTTCCCTACATCGTATAAATTAAAATCAAGCTGACTGTAGATCACTTGACCACTAGGGGGCAACTTATTAAATAATCTCTCGTGTATAATACTTTTAGACGCGCCTGTATCAAATAATGCTTGTAAAAAGATTTGGGAAATCTTTAATGGAATTCTTGGGTTCAATTTATTTGTAATGGTTGTTAATTTTGTGACATGTCGGGATTTTAAAGGAGGCTCGATATCAACTGACCCGAAGCTACAGTTGATCCTTAGTGGTTTCTCTGTCGTTGAGGGGAACCTGGAATGTTAGGTCTAATTGGTTCTCCTTTATTACGACAATTGTTAGATTTGTCGAGCATTCTCCCTCTCGGGTGAATGGCTTTACGAATTAAGACAATTTGTTGTGTAAATAAACTCAGAGGCGTATCTACCCACAATGACGATTATGTATTATTAAGCTGACGCCAAAGGTTTACAAAACGAGTAGGGATACATGGACGTGAGTCCAATCGGGAAACTGAGCATGAGATTCCAGACAAAGTAATTTAATCTTACCGTGGTAGTGCAGGCGTAAAAGCGTGAGGGAATTATAGGAGAAAAACGGGAAACAATACTACTTGCCGACAGGTATAGTATTTGGAATACGTGTTGAGAAGATAATTCGAATAATCGCGATGCTCGGAGAGGAAAGATGAAACAAAATAAGTTGGGAGGAATAACTAGTGAATTAAGGTGAATAAGCTAAGACATCAAGATAAAAAGTCTACTTTTTAAGAGTGACAATTAAAGCTAAAGGCGACTGAACGTCTTGCAAGCTGGTACTTGTCTGACTCTTGTCAGAAAGTTGGTTCAACATGAAACGTCGTATCTTTGCGTATGGCGTGATTTGTGATGACGAATAGGTACTTCACGCGTGTAGCCAATCACAGATTACTTGTAACCTGGCGTGATGTTTGTGACGTTCAGGTACGTCACACGCATGAGACAGAACCCGGAAGTTTTATCTAGGTCAACATGATTGCTAATGAAGCAACTACCAAATACGTTTATAATAGTGCATAAGAATATAATATGAATATAAGGTAAGCATAAGCAGGTAGATCATATTGTAGGTATCTTGCAAAGATATATATTTTGATGGCTTTGTTACACTTTTAATCTCAGATTTTTTATTGTAATTCTACGAAATGCCCTGCCGACGAAATAATTTAGATCAATCGAAGTCTTCAGTGAAACAAAAAGAACTATTACATCATGGTCTAACATTGGAGGTCCCCGAACTGTTGTCTGCTAGGTGTTTCATCTGCTATTTCCGCGGAATAATTTTGGGGCACTTGCTAGGGGCGCTGACTACTCGGATCAGTCATAACCTTCCCTCCAAAACGTTGTCAACAATGGGGAAAGTAGTCGCTTGTGACTGTTTTCCGCGCTGTTTTCTTCTGGATTAAAAATAAAAAAATTTACTACAAAAAAAGGAAACCTGAATCAATTCCTCTTTGTATTACACACCTTAGTATACATTTATACACATTATTGACCATCTTAGACAGTTTGCGCAGCTTATGCTGCTCTTCTTTTAATTTCTGGCTAGCCTCATTTTTTAAACATTTCGCTTCCATATGATATCGGATTTCTATATATTCAAACATTTAAAAAGGGACCATTTCCTTGCGATATTCGTCGCAAATTTTTTTTTGCAAAACAAGGCCGTCGCATGCATCATCATGGATGACTTAGTGGAACGAATCTCTCATGTAAGCTTTTTCAGAAAAAAATGATTTTGAACAATTTTCTCTCCTTTGACAAATGTAAAAAACATGCCAAGAGAGCAAAGGCTTCCTGCGTTTTGCCTCTCTTGGCATGTTTCTTGGCACTTGGTTTTTTATGCGATTTTGATCCTTTTAAAGTGACAATTTAACAGAAATGGATATGTTTTGATGAGGGCTCCCAATTTCTGTAAAATTTGTCTATTCAATTTATATATTTTTACGGATAACGTTTAGTTATTAATACATATTATACGTAGTATATAGGATATACAGTATGCAAATATATAGGGATATATATAATATATAGGACGTAATATATAGGAATAATACGTATTTTATATTTTATAGTAATAATACGTAGTAACAGGTAAACTGTTTACGGATTAAATGTGAAGTATGTGTTGGCTAGATGGTGAAGTATTGAATCGTTAAAAGACCGGAAAGAATCGATTCTTTGGAAGGCCATATTCTTTAGCATTGGCGTATTTATCGTCTGCACGTTAAGACACCGTCTTAGAGTCAGAGACCTTGTTGGGCTACATCAGTATTCTATTACTCTGGTCATTATTGTTTAGTATTAGTCTTAAACATTTCGGGGATAAAGTCTACTTTACCCGACCAAAGTAACTTTGTTATTACTTAACTCTACTACTTAACGACACAAATATACTGAACTGTTCTGCATTCTACTAATTGACAGAATAATTGCTATTTTTGAATCACAATGTTGCCAAACGTTGTAAGGCATGTTGCCGTCATTAAATGGTATTATGTATTAAATGGTTTATAAAATCTGCAATATTTTATATGAATGCAGTGTTGGGTAGCTTATTGATATAGCACTGGATTGGTGTGATTGAAGTCTATGGTTTAAATCTAACAAAAGTAAAACTTTTTTAGTAAATGTTAATAAATCACGTTTATGTGAAGTAAAGTAACATTTTACCCGAGAGGTTGTCAAAAAATATGAAAAAATATAAAAAATATAAAAATATATAAAAAAAATTATAAATCTTCAATAGTTATACTTAATATATTGATATTCTCATATGGGCGCAGTTATTATCCTAACGGAAATAGGTAAAAAAAGAAGAACCCTACAGTAAAATAAGATCTCCGCCGAAAAATTAGTTTTTTATATTGACCCAACATAAGCCTTCCAACTATAACAGGTAATAGATGGCGCAGGTCAACAAAAACATTACATCAAAGCTTATCTCGCATTCAAGAATCCAATTTCGAAAACAATTTTGGGTCGCGTGAGTTGGGTCGGGTTTTTAGGTAAACCAGGGCAACCCGCAATAATTTTTATTGACGAACCGTCAATGATGGTTTAGGAGTCCAAAAATTTTAACATTCGAAATTTTTATTTGTTATTATTATTATTTTTTTATTTTCGAAACGGCTTACATTTTCTGTTATCCCACTATTACATTTTATCCAAAGTGGTAGCTATAGTGCTAAGGCAATTAGGATATGTGGTAGAGAATCTAGGGTTCTGAAATTCAAGTCCCGGCGCTGATTTGCTTTTATTTTACAGTGAATTAAATTTTGGGCTTCATTTGCTGAAGAAAATGTACATTATTAATTATTTAAGGGATCATTGAGTTTTTTTATAAGGAAGCATGAAAAACATGTAAAAAGATTTTAAAAAGTTTCATAAAATTTAGCAAAATCTGGAAAATATGAAAAAATATGAAAAAATATGAAAAAATACGAAAAAATATGAAAAAATCAAAAAAAAAGAGAAAATACAAAATATATTTAAAAATATATTTTTACTTTTAAATTCGTACACCCAAATGACGAGTCGACAACCCCCGCCTCCACGTTACCGTCGTATTTTGGTTCAGCAAGAACGAAACAATCATTGAAAAAGCCAAAATCGCCGCAATGAAGAAAAATTACATCATTGACCCTAAAGCAATCGAACAGACTTTGAACTTTTGGAAAGAAGTCGGTAACAAAGTCATGGCGAAAGCTGAATTCAACAAGACTAACTGTGAACGGCTTCCTATCAACGACGTTTCTCCTGCCATGTTTACCATGATGGACACAGACAATGAAGAAGCTGAAACGGAACTCGATGGAAGTTCACACGAGATCGCAGAGAAGAGAGAACACTCATCCGGCGGTTCTTCATTATTACGCACGTCAGAGATTAACGTCGTGAGAACTAACAACAGTTTTGTTTCAGACTCAAGCCTATTTTGAAATCAGTTTTCCTGATTTACTATCTTTCGGCAGAGGTGAAACAGGCAAAACAAGACGGATTAAAATTTCGCGTAAAGCCTTACTAGCCTACATGCTTAATCTCAGCCCACGGCAATTTCAAGAGGTCGATTTCGTTTTGCCGATGTATGATATGGTTACCCGCCAACAAGTATCAACAATTGGTTTTGTACGCTCGAAAATTCCGTCTCGTCGCAGGAGCAGTGGGGCACCGATGGAACTTTATCTACTAAAGCAGAAGCGTTTGGCCAAATATCCGTCGAAGATATGAAGAAATTCGGCGAGCACAAAATTAATTGCGCAAAAACAGCCAGTAAAGGTGGAATTTTGCCTCCGCCTCCAGTGAGCCTTGGTGGGGTAGCAGCCGAATTTTTCAACGACATCATGGTCGCCACAAAACACAACCAACATTCTATGGCCGCCGCTGCTGAAAATCGAGGTGGAGTTTACGCTGCTCACAATTCCCTAGGAAAAGCTCACATCTGGTTTACTTTTTGCCCAGATGACACGAAATCATTCAAAATCTTGTGGTATTCACTGGTTTTAGAACAATCTGCCATCTACAAAGACCAAATTCCTGACGAAATAATTAGATTTTAAACTCTAGCTAATCTTCCAGTTGCCGGAGCACTCAACTACGAGCGATGCCTGAACATAGCTATCGAGTACGTCGTTGGATGGGATTGTGAGGCTAATGCTGCATTGAAAAACCGTGGTGTGTGGGGCACTCCTAGTAGACATTTGCGTATCGTCGAAGAGCAGTTCCGTTTAACTCTACATTCCCACAATTTGAATTGGTTTCACGGTCATCAACAAATTGAAACTCAACTGAAAGCAGCTAAGAGGCTGTCGGCTACGTCAATTCCAATTAACTGTGAGGTTCCAGAGCCAGGTAAAAATATACAGATGATTTATTCCCCTAGAATTGAACGAGTTCGAGGCTGCTGTGGAACGGCTGAAGAAAAATATCGAAACCTTTGCCGTTGGAGAGCTAGTTCTACCTTCTACAGAAGCTGAGACTATTACTAACCGCTTAGATGTCAATTGCGCTGGCCAGCTGCAACTCGACAGCGAAAAAGTGTTGTTTAAGATGTGCCACCGGCCAGTGGTCCCTGCCAGTGAAGTTAGGGCTCTGAAATGCGATGCATGCAACAACAATTTTTTGATTACGCAAATTATTAACGCAGCACTGGAACGTGGATTTCAACGCTGTTTCAGCCGGTCAAAATTAACGGAAGAAGAAACGATAAATCTTGTTTGGCAGCAGCTCAGAGCAAAACCACCAGCAACAGATACTCTTGATCTTGGTTGCTGGTTACTACATCTCTCATCCATCCAACTACTTGTCAACATGCACAATTGGAAACATAGAGAAAGTTGCTTCAAAAATGGGAGGGATCTATGCAGATACAACAATCCTCATTTAACTACGAATACAACAACTGTGGAACCCATTTTTGCCGTTAGTTTGGACCCCGTCACCAACGAGCAACAACCGTCGGATGCCCTCAACGATGTCATTGTCCATCTTAATATCAATTTGAAAAAGAAAACCCCAATTCTCTTTTTGACAGGCTGCAACATCTATGCATTAGCCGTTTTCAATTACAACAATTGCACTCGGTACGTCGAAAACCAAAAAGAAAGTCTGTAATACGGGGGCGTACGTTTCGAAAAACAACACGGAAAACGAAAAAGCTCTGGCTGAAATATTGCGTGCATTATCCGGCTACTAAGAAAAGGTCGACAAATGCAGATTGCTCGCTGAAAATGAAACAGAGGACGTTTTACTCCCTTCACAGCCACCGACAGCTGCCTCAATCGGACTCGGTCAATTGTTGTCCGCCACAAGAGCAGCCACCAATAAAGAAATTGTGGGTGCATTGCTGGCCGCTTTTGTGGCAGGAGGCAACTTGCTATTCGACATGTCTCACAAGACTGCTTACCGCTGACGCAAACAGTGGCATTCCTTCAAGCAGATGCTATTCAAACGAATATCAATAAGAAAAGACAAGTGTTTTACGTGATTTACGATTACATTTACCGTAATCGTTCGTGTGAGGACATGAATTTCTGGACTTTCGTTGAAAGTCACAAAATGGTAGCCAAGAATACTTCAGCTCATTGCCACACTGACATCCATGGAACGCTGTCTGATGATGGTATGGAAAAAATTACAGTGGCTACCTAAAGTATCGGAACACGCGAGAGAACCTTATGGGAAAAGGCGATTTTCTCGGCGCTCCTAAATACAGCGCATTCGTCGGAAAGCGACCAATTTTTTTGTAGGTTGGGGTCAGCTATTAGGTGATTTTTTTTTAGATTTTTTCAATGTTGGGAAGGGGTGTTTTTAATCCGAGCCCTAAGTATCGGAACACGCGAGAGAGCCTTATGGAAATGTGGCTACTTTTACGACCTATTATTAGTGAACTATTTGTAATAAAACTACGGGAAAAGATGCAAAAAACAGAACTATGCTAGTTCTACAATACACATCATTTTCAAATTGTTTCATTTAAATTTAACCCAATGAATTTCAATTTGAAAATCCAATTTATCAATTTACGCTTTTTTCCCCTTTCTTTCTCCCCCCAGCAGAGTTGTCGCGTTTTCTCCCCATTTGGTTGGGAGAAAAAACATCACCATTTTCTCCCAAACCAATGGGGAGAATACACCCGGAATATGAAAACGCGACAAATCTGCTGGGGGGGGGGGAAGAAAGGGGAAAAAAGGATAAATTGATAAATTGGATTTTCAAATTGAAATTCATTGGGTTAAATTTAAATGAAAAAATTTGAAAATGATGTGTATTGTAGAACTAGCGTAGTTCTGTTTTTTGCATCTTTTTCCGTAGTTTTATTACAAATAGTTCACTAATAATAGGTCGTAAAAGTAGCCACATTTCCATAAGGCTCTCTCGCGTGTTCCGATACTTAGGGCTCGGATTAAAAACACCCCTTCCCACCATTGAAAAATCTAAAAAAAAATCACCTAATAGCTGACCCCTATAACTCCCTACAAAAAAAAATTGGTCGCTTTCCGACGAATGCGCTGTATTTAGGAGCGCCGAGAAAATCGCCTTTTCCCATAAGGTTCTCTCGCACGTTCCGATACTTTAGGTAGCCACTGTACATTGTTCGCCTGATTTAATAACATATTAATTAATTAGATTCACAACTACCATTGAAAACTGGGAGTGATTAAAGATTACAAATGCTCTTTTCTTTTTTTTTTTATTTACACATTATAACTTCGACCGAGATTGATCGATCGATGCCAAGGTGGCAAAAACTTCGATTTCTCGACGGGCATCCAAACCAAACGACACACTGCCATCAAGAACGTCCAAGAAAATGCTGGCCGATTTATTAAGAAAACGGTTGCCTGACATTTTTGTTGATTTATCCAAACATGTTACACTGTTCTGGCAATAGATGGCGACAGGCGGCGGACGGGGCAACCTGTATGGTGCCAAGTACGCGACCTTCCTCCTCCAGCTCCATGCTGTTTAGCCTCATTCATGTTCGTTCGTGTTCTGTCATCCTGGCTATACTGTCACGCTCGTTTAAGTCTGTCAAGACTTCTTTTTCTCTTGTGTTTCTCAGACTATTCAGTCTTCATCCACATTCAACATTCAGTTTCTTCTGTGTTCACTTATACTATCAATGGTAACTATATGTGTCAATGTAATGCACCTCATTCTGTCAAGCCAACACTATGACAATGCATGTACCCTGTGCAAATACAGAAGCCTCGCATACAACATATCCTTGTAATCTCAATAGGTTATGGGCCCAGTACCTTCAACCTTTTGAAAAACAAGATGACTACCATGCGAGATGTTAGCAATATTGCTAAATTCAACGGCCAAAATCTCCCAACATGGAAATTAGGATGTTGGATCCTATTCCAGCAACACAATCTGGTGAAGTTGGTTATCGGAGAGGAGACACTTCCTGTTGAGGTACATTATATAATTATAGAGTACGCAATCCAACAGATGTTCATTTTGTTTTAATTTGTGTAGACTAAAGATGCCAATGGGTTAGTCACAAACGCTGCTGCCATAGCCACATGGCATGAGAAAGACCTTCTTGCTCGCAGCTACTTCATTGCAACAATTGAAATTCCCCAGCAACGCACTTTAGTCAACTGTACTACAGCACATGAAATGTGGCTGCGTATTTCAGCCCAACACCTCAAGAATGCTGCTGATAATCAACACGCACTCGAACAAAGGTTCTTTGAGTATCGCTTTCAACCAGAGCATGATGTCATATCTCATATCACCGAAATTGAGACCATCGCTAATCAGCTTCGAGACATCAACGCCCCTGTCACCGAAAGCCAAATTATGACGAAGATCATCTGCACTCTTCCACCTAGCTACCGCGGTTTCATGTCAGCTTGGGACAGCGTCCCTGTAAAAGACAGGACAATCGACACCCTGACGTCCCGCCTACTAAAAGAAGAGAGCATGACAAAAATGTCGAGTAGAGGAAAGCCAGACTCTCAAGATGTTGCCTTCTTCGCTCACAATTTCCCGTCTTTCGGAAACAACTCTCGTCAAACACCCACACCACGTGGTCGAGGGCGTGGAAGATTCGGTCGAGGCTCATCAAGAGGTGACCAAGCCAACAGGAGACAACATCCGTACAAGTTTTGCACCTACATTAAGTGTAACATACCTGGCCACACCATTGAAGTATGTCGCAAAAGATTGAGGGATGAGAAAGAGAGTAGAAATAGTCATTCTCAAGCAGCACCAGCAGTTGCCTCTGACGCGAACAAAGAATCAACAAAGGACGCCACTGCAACTGATGAAGATTCAGCTTACATGTCAGCCACCTGTTTTCTCTCACGACGCGCCGAGGATTGGTTTGCGGACTCCGGCGCTACCAGCCACATGACTGACCAACGTTCGTTCTTTACGTCATTTACTCCAGTCACACTTGGCACCTGGACCGTAAAAGGGATCGGTTCATCTCGGCTTTACGTGTGTGGACATGGGTCTATCAATTTTCTAACTACGGTCAATGGAATCAAACGGACCCTTGCAGTAGATGACGTCCTATATGTTCCTGGCCTAGGGACTAGTCTACTATCTATAGCTGCAGTAACGGATGTTGGCCTGTCAGTCCACTTTATTGAGACTCAGGTCTCCTTCTCCAAAGATCAAACGATTGTAATGATGGGCGAACGCATCGGTAAAAGTCTCTACCATCTAGCAATTATTCCAACACTTTACGCCAATCAACCTCAATTCTCAGCATGTTTTGCAGTACCTTCAGCATCCTCCATGGCTACCTGGCATCAACGACTGGCGCACACAAGTTATAAAACAATCATCAAGATGGCCTCTAATAATGCAGTGGATGGACTGACTATACCAGCTGACAAAGTCGTCCCCGTTCATCCTTGTGTTGGTTGTGTAGCAGGGAAGATGCACCATTCGCCATTCCCGATCGGAAGAACAAGAGTCAATCAAGTTGGGCAGCTGATCCATGCGGATGTGTGTGGCCCGATGCATGTCACTACACCAAACGGAGCGAGATTCTTCGTATTATTCACAGACGACTTCAGCGGGTGGCGTCAGGTCTACTTTGTGAAACAGAAGGCCGAGGTAGCTGATTTTTTTAAGGAATACGTCAGCCTATTACGAAGCGAAACAAACAATCTCGTCCACACCCTTAGATCAGACAACGGCGGCGAGTTCATTAGCACCTCATTCAAAACTTGGCTGTCAGGAAAAGGGATTCGCTTTGAGTCATCTGCACCATACACCCTGGAACAAAATGGGGTAGCAGAAAGAGCCAATCGTACCATCTTCGAAGCAGGACGGAGTCTTATACATGCCAAACATCTGCCACTTGAACTATGGGGAGAGGCGATCGCCTGCGCCGTTTATGTCCTGAATCGCGTAAGCAACAGCATCTCGTCAGTCACACCACACCAAAAGTGGTACGGCCTTAAACCAAACGTCTCTCATCTGAGAATTTTCGGCTCCATCGCATTCATCCACATTCCTAAAGCCGACCGACGGAAGCTGGATGCAAAAAGCCTGAAATGCTTCTTTGTTGGGTATTCCCTTACTCAAAAGGCTTATCGTTTTTGGGACCCGATAGGAAGACGGATCAAAATTAGCAGAGATGTCTTAACATGTCTATTGACTACGTTCCAACAACCTTTAGACACCATTTCCTTTTTTCATCCCTCAAAGAACCACCATTGCATTTTTTTCTTAACAGCTCAATTGACTGCGTTCCAACACCATTAAGTGATTGTTCCCTTTTGTTCCAGTGCGCGCGCTTCCATCGGTTCGAGAGGGTTCTCGTAATCTTTTTCTGCCCGGAAAAAGGTTAACTATCTGGAAGAAGGTCGACCACCTGAAAAGGATTCGAACTGCCGCCGGTTAGGCTTAACATTTTTCTTTGGAATTCGCGCGGACAGGGTGCGTAAAAGGACGGACGTAGGAAAACGGCGGGCAGGGCGAGACCAGCGGGAAAGGCGGAAACAAATAACAGGTTTGAAATGACGGGCAGAGGACAAGCATCGTCTACTACTTCTATTAATGCGCAAAGGGTATTTGTGGGAGGGATTTGTTTGTGTATCTGTCTGTTTGTTTTTCCGGGAATCTATCATTGTGCGCGCGCTACTATTGACATTTTTTTCTTGACAGCTCAATTGACTGCGTTCCAACACCATTAAGAGAGTGTTCTCTTTTTTCCAGTGCGCTTGCTTCCATTGGTTCGAAAGGGTTCACGTAACTTTTGGTGCCTGGAAAAAGGTCGACTACCTGGAAAAAGGTCGACTACTTGAAAAGGGTTCGAACTGCCGCCGGCTAGGCTTAATCTTTTTTTTCCAATTTCCGCGGACAGGGCGGGTAAAAAGACGAACTGGGGAAAACGGCGGGCAGGTGTAGACCCGCGGACAGGGCGAGATCCGCGGGCAGGGCGAGATCCACGGGCAGGGCGGAAACAACGGACAGGTTGGAAACAACGGGCAGGGGACGGGCATTGGTAAAGCACAAAAACTGCAAGTAAAGGATCAAGTAAGGAGCATGGCCTTTGAGGCAGTTCCCAAGTGCGCTCAACCGTGATTTGTTTTTCCTCCATGAATTGTTACGTATTTGAGTGGTACGACTTGACAATGCGTGGATTAAGGGGCTTCAAGTGGATTAATAAATTGTAAGTAGATTAAGCGGCTAACCATAGATTAAGAAAATACAAGTGGATAATTAAGTTGGTAAGTAGATAAAGTTTCTTTACGTGGATTAAGCGGCTTAACATGGATTAAGGGGCCTTTTAGTGGATTAATATGTTGAAAGTAGACTAAGGGGCTTTATGTGGATTTTGCAGATTAACGTGGATTAAGAGGCTTAAAGTGGATTAAGGGGCTTTCAGTGGATTAAGGGGCTTTAAGTGGATTAAGGGGCTTAAGGACAGGTCCGACTAAATACTAGAGTTCACCTATTACCGTCCTGGGACGGGCCGCCGTATACTAGTCTCCTATCTTAATAAAAGCGAATGGGGTATTTGTGGGCGGGATTTGTTTGTGTATCTGTCTGTGTGTTTGTCTGAAAAATTTCATGTGAGCGCACGCTGCCAATGGTTGTAGGCCGGTCACGTGATTTTTTATTGTAGCCAATCCCAACACTGCATTCCGCAATTTATCTCCACGTCTTTGCCAACATGGCCGCCGTCAACCGCAATATCGGCGCACTTTTTTCATTTTCCCTCAACTAAACTCAACGAATGTAAACAATTCACTATTCACAATTTAATCAATTACACATGTGTTGTTACAAACTGTAATAGACTGTTCCCCTTTTTGCTTCTCTTCTTCTCAAGGCACCAATTCATTGTATTCTGATCCATTGACTGCATTCCAACACCATTGAGAGAGCGTTCCCTTTTGCATCCCTAAAACAATCCTCAATTCATTTTGTTTTCACTAGCTCCTTTGACTGCGTTCCAACAATCTTCAGAGACCGTTCCCTTTTGCATCCCTCAAACAGCCACCAATTTATTGTGTAATTCACAGCTTCCTTGACTGCATTCCAACACCTTTGAGGGACCGTTCCCTTTTGCGTCACTCAACAATCACACATTCTTTATATTCTCAACCGCTCCATTGACTGCTTTCCAGCACCCTTAAGAGACCGTTCCTATTTGCATCCCTCAAACAAGCCTAAGTTCTTTGTGTTTTCACCAGCTCCATTGACTGTATCCAACACCATTGAGAGACCGTTCCCTTTTGCATCCCTCAATCAAGCCCAAATTCATTTTGTTTTCACCAGCTCCATTGACTGTGTTCCAACAATCTTCAGAGACCGTTCCCTTTTGCATCCCACAAAAAACCACCTATTCTTTGTGTTTTCAAGAGCTGCATTGACTGTGTTCCAGCACTTTTAAGAGGCCGTTCCATTTTGCTCCCCTCAAACAACCATCACTGCATTTTGTTCTCAACAGCTCCACTGACTGCGTTCCAACACTTTTAAGTGACTGTTCCTTTTTGCAGCCCTCAAACAATAGCTATTGGATCCTGTTCTCAACAGCTCCCCTGACTGTGTTCCAACACTTTTAAGAGACCGTTTTCTTTTGCAACTCTCAAACAACCACCTTGCATTTTGCTCTCAACAGGTCCACTGACTGCGTTCCAACACTTTTAAGAGACCGTTCCCTTTTGCACCCCTCAAACAACCAACACTGCATTTTGTTTTCAACAGCTACACTGACTGCGTTCCAACACTTGTAAGAGACCGTTCCCTTTTGCAGCCTTAAACAACAGCTATTGGATCCTGTTACCAACAGCTCCCCTGACTGTGTTTCAACACTTTTAAGGGCCTGTTCCCTTTTGCACCTCTCTAACAACCCCCTTGCATTTTGTTCTAAACAGTTCCACTGACAGCATTCCAATACTTATAAGAGACCGTTCACTTTTACAGCCCTCAAACAACCACTATTGCTTACTGTTTTCAACAGCTCCACCGACTGCGTTCCAACACTTTTAAGAGACCGTTCCATTTTGCTCCCCTCATTCAACCATCACTGTATTTTGTTCTCAACAGCTCCACTGACTGCGTTCCAACACTTTTAAGAGACTGTTCCCTTTTGCAGCCCTCGAACAATAGCTATTGGATCTGTTCTCAACAGCTCCCATGACTGTGTTCCAACACTTTTAAGAGACCGTTTTCTTTTGCAGCTCTCAAACAACCACCTTGCATTTTGTTCTCAACAGCTCCACTGACAGCGTTCCAACACTCTTAGGAGACCGTTCCCTTTTGCAGCCCTAAAACCACAGCTATTGGATACTGTTCTCAACAGCTCCACTGACTGCGTTCCAACACTTTTAAGAGACCGTTCCCTTTTGCAGCTTTAAACAACAGCTATTGGATCCTGTTCCCAACAGCTCCCCTGGCTGTGTTTTAACACTTTTAAGAGCCCGTTCCCTTTTCCACCTCTCTAACAACTACCTTGCATTTTTTTTCTAAACAGCTCAACTGACAGCGTTCCAATACTTTTAGGAGACCGTTCCCTTTTAAAGCCCTCAAACAAACACCATTGCATACTGTTTTCAACAGCTCCACTGACTGCGTTCCAACACTTTTAAGAGACCGTTTCTTTTTGCAGCCCTTAAACAACCACTATTACATTGTGTTCTGGACAGCTTCTTTGACTGCGTTCCAACAATATTAAGAGACCGTTCTCTTTTGCATCCCTTAACAAAGCACCAATTCTTTGTATTCCCACCAGCTCAATTGACTTCTCCCCAAAACTTTTCAGAGACCGTTTCCTTCTGCATCCCTCCAACAACCACCAATTCATGGAGTACTGTCAATTAATTAAGAGACCGTTCCCTTCTCCATCCCTCAAACAAGTACCAATTCTTTGTGTTTTCAACAGCTCCTTTGGCTGCAATCCAACACCCTTAGAGAACATTCCCTTTTGCTTCCCTGAAACAACCACCATTACTTTGTATTCATAAAATTTTTTGACTGTGTTTCCCCACCCTGCAGAGACCGTTCCCTTTTGCATCCCTCTAAAAAGCCCCATTTCTTTTTCTTTTCCCCAGCTCCATTGACTGCATTCCAACAATTTCAGAGGACTGTTCCCTTTTGAATCCCTAAAACAAGCTCCAATTCATTATGTTGTCAATAGCTCCATTGGCTTCTTTCCAACGCGAATGAGAGACCGTTCCCTTTTGCATCCCTCAAACAACCACCTATTTTTGCTGTTTTCAACAGCAGCATTGACTGTTTTCCAACACTCTTTAGAGACCGTTCCCTTTTGCAGCCCTCAAACAACCACTATCGCATACTGTTCTCAACAGCTCCACTGACTGCGTTCCAACACTTTTAAGAGACTGTTCCCTTTTACACCCTTCAAACAACCACCACTGCATTTTGTTCTCAACAGCTCCACTGACTGCGTTCCAACACTTTTAAGAGACCGTTCCCTTTTTCAGCCTTTAAAAAACCACTATTACATTGTGTTCTGGACAGCTTCTATGACTGCGTTCCAACAATATTAAGAGACCGTTCCCTTTTGCATCCCTTAAACAAAGCACCAATTCATTGTATTACCCCCAGCTCCATTGACTGCTTTCCAATACCTTTCAGAGACCGTTTCCTTCTGCATCCCTCCAACAACCACCAATTCATGGAGTACTGTCAACTAATTAAGAGACCGTTCTTTTTTGCATCCCTCAAACAACCACCAATTCATTGACTACTTACAACTAATTAAGGGACCGTTCTTTTTTGCATCCCTCAAACAACCACCAATTCATTGACTACTTACAAGTAATTAAGGGACCGTTCCCTTCTGCATCCCTCAAACACCCACTAATTCATTGGCTTCTCAACAGCACCATTGACTGAGTTCCGACACTTTTAAGAGACCGTTTCCTTTTGCAGCCCTAAAACAACCACTATTACATTGTATTCATAACAGCTCCCTTGACTGTGTTTCACCACTCTTCGGAGACCGTTCCCTTTTGAATCCCTCAATCTGTTTTCAACAGCTTCTTTGACTGCTTTTGAACACTCTTCAGAGACTGTTCCCTTTTGCATCCCTCAAACAACCACCAATTCATTTGCTTCTCAACAGCTCCATTCCCTAAGTTGCAACACCCTTAAGAGACCGTTCACTTTTGCATCCCTTAAACAACCACCAATTCATTGTGTTCTGGACAGAAAGTTTGACTGCGTTTAAACACCATTGAGAAACCGTTCATTTTTGCAACCCTAAAACAACCACCAATTCTTTGACCTTAACAGCTCAACTGACTGCGTTCCAGCACTTTTCAGAGACCGTTACCTTTTGCATCCCTCAAACAACCACCAATTCATTGAGTACTAACAACTAATTAAGAGACCGTTTCCGTTTGCGGTTCTTAACAAGTACCAATTCATTGTGTTTTCAACAGCTCCATTGGCTGCATTCCAACACCTTTGAGAGACCGTTCCCTTTTGCATCTCTCAAACTAACTATTGTTTGTGTTCTCAACAGATCCATTTACTGCGTTCCAAAACACTTGAGAGACTGCTCCCTCTTGCATCCCTCAAACAAGCACCAATTCATGCTATCTTAACAAATCTATTTACTGCGTTTCAACACCCTTTAGACACCATTTCCTATTTTCCTCAAAGAACCACCATTGTATTTGTTCTCGACAGCTCAATTGACTTCGTTCCAACACCATTAAGAGATTGTTCTCTTTTGTTCCAGTGCGCGCGCTTCCATTGGTTCGAGAGGGTTCACGTAACTTTTTCTGCCTGAAAAAAGGTTGACTACCTGGAAAAAGGTCGACCACCTGAAAAGGGTTCGAACTGCCGCTGGCTAGGCTTAACCTTTTTCTTTCGAATTGGCGCGGACAGGGTGGGTTAAAGGACGGACGGAGGAAAACGGCGGGCAGGGCGAGACCCGCAGGAAGGGCGGAAACAAAGAACAGGTTTGAAACGACGGGCAGGGGACAAGCATCGTCTACTACTTCTTTTAATGCGCAAAGGGTATTTGTGGGAGGGATTTGTTTGTGTATCTGTCTGTTTGTTTGTCCGGGGAACTATCCTTGTGCGCGTGCTACAATTGGTTCGAGGGGGTTCACGTGACTTTTTTTTACCTGAAAAAAGTTCGACTACCTGAAAAGGGTTCGAACTGCCGCCGGCTAGGCTTAACCTTTTTCTTTCGAATTTCCGCGGACAGGGCGGGTAAAAGGACGGACTGGGGAAATTGGCGGGCAGGTGTAGACCTCCGGGCCGGGCGAGATCCACGACAGGGCGAGATCCGCGGGCAAGGAGGAAACAATGGACAGGTTAGAAACGACGGGCAGGGGACGGGCATTGGTAAAGCACTAAAACTGCAGGTAAAGGATCAAGTAAGGAGCACGGGCATGGCTTTGGAGGCAGTTCCCAAGTGCGCTCAACCGTGATTTGTTTTTACGTATAAGAGTGGTACGACTTGACAATGCGTGAATTAAGGGGCTTAAAGTGGATTAATAAGTTGTAAGGAGATTGAGGGTATTTACGTGGATTCAGCGGCTTAACATGGATTAAGGGCTTTAAGTGGATTAATAAGTTGAAAGTAGACTAAGGGGCTTTACGTGGATTCAGCAGCTTGACATGGATTAAGAGGCTTAAAGTGGATTAAGGGGCTTTAAGTGGATTAAGGGGTTAAAGGACAGGTCCGACTAAATACTAGACTTCACCTATTACCGTCCTGGGACGGGCCGCTGTAAACTAGTCTATACTCTATAAAAATCTAAGGAAAAATGTGGAAGGAGTTTTTTGTCTTTGGCAATGCGCGCATCTTGTGATTGGCTGTAAGTTGCCGCCGGCTACTGGCTAAGGTAAAAGGCGGGATGAGGCTTTTGGAAGACTAGATGCGTAAAAGGTGGACGAAATCGGACGAGAGGACGGGTGGACGAGACAGCATGTGAGCCGACGGACAGGGGCAATAAATAGGTTGACAGCCAACTAAAATGGGCATTTTGGTGGGCAGTAAGTGGGTTGACGGGCAGAGACTGTGAGGAGGATGGTAAACAGAGGCAACGATATGGTCGACGGGCCCCCTACAGTGGTTATTTTTGCTGATCGATTGTTGGTCGACGGGCAAAGAGGGGGTTGACGGGCAGAGGAGGGGGTCGACGGGCAAAGACTGTTAGGGATTAGATAGCCAGAGGCAATATATCAGTTGACGGGCAACTTCATTGGGCATTTTTGTGGGCAGTGAGTGGGAGGACGGGCAGAGACTGTGAGTGATTCGACGGGCAAATACAGCGGAAATTTTGGCCGGCAGTGATTGGGTCGACGGGCAGAGACTGTTAGTGAGTCGACGGGCAGGTACAGAGATTGGGTTGACGGGCACAGACTATGAGGAGGCGGAAGGGCAAGGCAACGATAGGGTCAACGGGCAACTACAGCGGGCGTTTTGGCGGACAAAGAGTGCGTCGACGGGCAGAGAGGGTGTTGACAAACAGAGGCTGTGAAGGATGTGACGGGCAAAGGAAGCAAGTAGATCGACGGGCAGAAGCAATGAGTGGGTTGACGGGCAACTACAGCGGGCAATTTGGCGGGCAGTAAGTGGGTCGACGGGCAGATACTCAGAAGGGAGAAATGAACAGAGGCAACAAAAGGATTGACGGGTCACTATACTGGGCGTTTTTGCGGATCCATAGTTGGTTGACGGGCAGAGAGGAGCTTGACGGCCAGAGACTGTTAGGGAGCTGACGGGCAACTACAGCGGGTTTTTTGTGGGCAGCGAGTGGGTTGACGAGCAGAAACTGTGATGGAGAGGGCGGGCAGGGGCAAGGACAGGGCAGACGGTCCACTACAGCGGGCGTTTTAGTGGACAGAGATTGGGCCGATGGGCAGAGACTGTGAGGGATTAGACGGGCAGATACAGGTAGCGATTTGACGGGCTGAGACTGTGAGGGTTCAAACGGGCAGGGCCACCGATTGGGACGACGGGCACCTACAGCGGTCATTTTGGCAGGCAAAAAAGGTTGACGTGCAGACTATGAGGGAGAGGACGGGCAACTAGGCGGACATGTTGGCGGGTAGAGACAGTGAACGGGTCGACGGGCAAAAAATGGGAACGCAGAAAGCTTTAAGAGTGGACGGGCAAAAATTTAACGTTTACAGTTTGGCAGAATTAAAGGGCGAAAAAAGCGTAAAAAATACGCTAGCGCCACCTATCTCCCGGCCCTGGACGGGCCAAAATTTACTAGTCATTTTAATATTTAACTCCTCTTAGGAAATACGTCATGTTAATAACATGAAGACGTATTCAAAGTATTTTTATTCATAGTTATTAATCTATATTTTTCTTTCCAGATCAGTTCTTTGTACCGTAAGATAACCCAATCTCCATCTATTGAGCTTAGCAGGCGAATTTCATTCGTTTCCACTTTCCCCTCCAACCCAAACTGCCTCACCCTAAATCCCTTCGGGAAATTCCAAATGCTTCGCCCTAAATCCCTTCGGGAAACAAGTGTAAATGTATATATAAAATTGTTTCTGCTTATTTGTGTATGTGAGATATTACAGTAATACATCTATATATACCAATATGAAAGGCTCGTAAAAAAAGAAGTACTCGTAAAAAAAAAATAATAATAATGAAAGCCGCGTAAACAAAACACAAACATATCCTTTAAAAAGAAAAAAATTTATATTATATATAATTTCAACCTGAAAACTGATGGTCGTCTAAGGATGCAAAAGACGATTAAAAGCGTTATATGAGGTTTCAAGATCGAACAGTAATTGTCGGACTTGACTTTCACTGAGCTCATCTGATGCTTGCATAGATAAAAGAGTTCGAAGCCACTGATTGACTTTTTCTTTACCCTCAAATTCATCTGGAACTAGACTAAGTCTTGCCATAGTTTCAGCCAGGTCTCGCAGGTCTGGCTGCAATTCATCATTGGCACGTATATCTAGCCGAAGTTTGTCCATCGTTGTGATGAATAAAGATACAATATCTGCAATGCTATAAAATGTTCTGAGTTAGGTGTTATCCTTCATTACTTTCACATTTATCACAGTTATACCATTTGCTGGTGTTTCCTTTGTCATCCCTGATGGTAATAGGTCGGTCTTCTCTAATCCTCTCCATTGCTGCTGGGCAATCCAGTTTGAAATATGAGGTAAATGTGTCCAAAGAGGGAAATTCTTCTCCCTGAACTTGCTTGAAGGCTGCTTTATATTGAACAAGCAATTTAGAACAAGCAGCTGTATACTCTTTTGCAGTCACCGAGTCTTTGATATATGCCTTTTCAAGACACTGAATTGTGTTTATCACAGCATACAGATCAGCCATATTATCATACCTAAAAGAATCAAGTGATTTTACAATTAAATAAAAAAACTCTTCAACTAATTTAAGGACATAAAAACAAACAGTGATGAAACTAGCATTTCTGAGGAGAAAACCCAAAAAACTCCTAGACAAGGATGAACCAAACAAGTATACTATGGTCATCAAATGATTATATAGATTGTATGGCAGTAGTCAGAAAAAACTGTGAATATTTTACTTTTCTCTTTCTCTTGCATTCTTGTATAATTTGGCTTCTTCATTTAATTCTACTTTCTTCAAACCTGACATTTCAGTTTACTTAGACAGGACGGTTATCAGAAACGAGTGTCTTCGGGCGTAGATGTTGCAACACGAGTTGTAGGGCATCCCTAAAACGCGAAAGCGAAACGCGAAACGAACAGCGACTAAAACGCGGAACGCTGTGCGAAACAGCCCCCAGGCAATGGGCTGCGAAACACTCAAATATCGCCTAAAGGCAACCTAAATAGAGAAACGATTTTGCGAAACCCTTATTTAAAATGCCATTGGATTCTGCATTTCATTTAGAGAAATAAGAACCGTGTACAGGTGTACTATTCTTTTTTGAGAACATGTAACCCTGATAATCACTGTGAGCTCTACGCCAACAAAAACTCATTTTTAAAATCTATGGTTCTTTCCAGTCCTTTTTTAATTTGTTGACATTTACTTGAACAAATTCGCCACGAATTGTCAACTTGTTTTGGCTAATAGGAAACTAAAAACGATGGGGATTAAAAAACTAGCATTTTAAATATAACAATGTGTTTAGAATCTGATTGAAGTAAATGAAATTAATTTATTGAATTAAATTGAGTTTAAACCAAAAAATGTAAAGCCGTGGGCTAACTGGGATGTTCTCCAGTGCTCTGACCTCTGAGTGCCTTGAATGGTTCCATAGCATGTTAAATTTGGCCTGAAAAAACTCATGAGACTGTTTGGCTCTGTCAGAAATGTAAAAGCCTTGCCCAAAATTAACTTTCAACACGTTGGTAAAAACAAATATGTTTGACTTTAAATTACCTGCGATTCCTGTTAAAATTTTATTGAAATGTTAACATTTCGCGCTTTCGCCAGCCATCCAGCAGCCTTCTGTTTCGCAACGTTGTTTCGCACTTTAGCATGGGAATGAAACACCATTCAGCGGCTAAACCGCGAAACAAACCATCTTGATTCGCACCGCGTTTCGCGTTTTAGTCGCTGTTCGTTTCACGTTTCGCTTCCGCGTTTTAGGTTGTATCAAACATGTAACAGCTGTTGTTGGAATACGCACTTTTAAATGCGTATTCTGTTAAGGTAGTCGAGGACGTAACCATTTGTTGTGCAGAGAGGGTAACCTAGTGCGTTAAAAGCCAAAGAGTGAACAGTTTAGCAGAGTATTAAGTTCGTTATTATAAAAAACATTGTTTGCCAAAAATGCCTTGGTATTTTCCATGGTCTGAGGCAATCAAGAAAAGAGCATGCAGATATTTGCTGCAACATTATCTTGGACGATTCTTGGATACAAAACTAGGATTAGACCAGCTGAGTGTGGACTTATACAAAGGGACTGGTTGTGTGAAAGATGTAAATCTTGATGTGGAGGTAAGTGATATTGTGAAAGATATCTTGAGTTATTTCTATACTTTTTTGTTGCAATTTCTAGGCACTAAATGATCTAAGTGATGAACAAGGTTTGCCTCTAGAATTTTTAGATGGATCCATATCTGAAGTATCAGTTTCTGTTCCTTGGTCAGCTTTACTTAGTGACAGTAGTTTTGTGGAAATCAAAGGGCTTTGTCTGGTTGTACGCCCAAAACAACAATGCAAAAATGGTATCTAATGTGAAGCTATTTTATAAAACCTAAGTGAGTTGTTCTCTTTTGTTGTTTGTGTTAGCTTTTATGTGGGAATCTATGATCAACAGCATGATCATGACCACAAGTATGCAGCTGGCAGAAGAGTGCTTGAAAGAAAATGAAGGAGAATCTTTTGAAGAATCTCAAACCACATTTGAAGGATTGGAACTATTTGCCCAAACACTTGAAACTGTTCTAGCAAGAATCAAGGTCAGGGTTATTGACACTGTTATCAGATTGGAATATGTCCCTCAAAGTTCATTGTCTGGAGTTGGCCTAGAAATCCATGTAAAAAGGTAAATATGTTAAAACCATCCCATGCTTTTTAAGCCCCTTACTGTGATAATTTTGTTGTTAAAGCATAGTTATTTGTATATTCATTCCTTTTTTTCTCTCAAAGAATGGATTATTTTGATATGGCAGGCCAAGACCAAAATGTTCCAAATGGTCACCAAATTGTTAACGAAAAATCTGCTTACGCAACAAAAAAATTTCGATTGGAGGGTGTTTCAATATATTCTGATGAGTTTGCTGCAAATCAGAAAACACAATCAAGAAGTTGTTCAACTGATAATTCCTCATCTTCTGGTTCATTCCCAGAATCTGATTATGACATTAAAACCCCAGATCAAAAGTTCTCTGATAATTTAATTCTCTGTGGGAAACTTAGTGGCCGACATGAAATAGCCATACGATACAAACAATGTGAAAACCTTCTTGGGCCTAAGGTATAATTGACCCTTACTTCCTTTTTGTTAAGTAATGCTACCACTTATAGGTTTATCTTAGATGGAGTTGGACGTTACGCTGGGGTCAAGTGTCCTGTTTTTTTCACCTCGTCAGTTTCATTCCTTCCATGCTATTTTCCAAGCTTTAGTTTTACCAGCTTTTGAAATCAAGTAATTTCTTTGCCATTGCATCTATACAGAAGTTTGAAAGTTCTTTTTTTTTTACGACTTCAGCAACAAAAGCAAACGCAACGAAAAGCCAATGCAATTGTCAGATTACCGACGAATTGAAAACGAGCTCCAACAGCAAATAAAGCAAGCAACCTTACCAAGTGTTCCAGGGGAATCACTCAGTAGGAAAGGCTGGTCGACTGGATACTTGGGTTTGAATCCTAATTTAATTTTATCGATCTGGGAACTTTCCCTCTCTTGTATACGATTACACCACCTCTACATAATTTACAGATGATAGTGATGAAGAATTTCATGCATTTGAGCCAAGGCCTATGGGGAAAATGGACATTAACCTGGTACAGACAATTCAGCAACCAAATGAGAGCCCATCGTAAGACATACTTGTTTTCTTTGTTAATATGTCTCTTTCTAACAATAATTTTTATTTCAATTGGTTTAGATGCGAAACTAACAGGCGCACTGAATCGCCGTCTGTGCGCCATTCGAAAGCTAATAGTCGTGCGTCTTGCATTGTGTTTATTGTACCATAGTTAAAGTTTATACTTTCACATTTTGTTCCGCTTTTATTTGACCGTTTGTTTCAACAAGTCGAATATGCTGTCTTAACTGCTACCCTAATTGGTATTTTCAGATTTTTCTGAAAATGGATGTCCACTGGAAGAAGAGAACGCGGCGGTACGGATGCGGTTTTCAGTGAAATTGGGAAGTCTTGTGGTTTTACTGATTCACGAAGATATCTTCGCTTGCAATTCAACTACAGGCCAGCTTGCAGCATCTTCTGTTGACCAGATGCGTTCATTGGCCAATTTTTTCTTTGACCAAATAGGATTGCTTCATTTGGTTGGAGCCGGGATAAAGGACTTATCTGTTACTAAAGAAAAACTCAATACAGCATGCTCCAAAAGTCATCTACGGTAAAAAATTCATACTAGAACTGTTAATTTTTCTTGCCCCTTTTCAGTAATGTTCTTTTATTCTAGATTCATACTGGCCCCTGTGAGCATCAATGGTACCGAACAGGACTCTACCTTGGGGACTACCATGGAATTGAATCTGACAGCTGCGGTGGCAGAGATCTTGGAGTGTCTTGTAGAAAAGTCTTCTTTGGTACCTAATACTGGAATAGATTCTTTTCCTGTTAGTGATTTTTAGTTTGTAACATTAAGCTTTTTTCAAAATCTTTGATTTTTATTTTTTAAATTAGATTATTCACTTCCTCCCACATTTGGATGGATGCCAAACAAAGCCAAATCTTCATTTGAAATTCATATCCCATCAACCAGGGCGTATTTTACAGAAAGTCCGCAAGCCTTCTATGCCCGAAATGAATATCAAGTAAATTCATTGTTTTGCGTTCCTAGCAACATTACTTTATCTATTGGAACTTGCAGTTTCTATTTCTGTCCATGCGAGATCGAGGTCGATATGTCGATAGTTGATCGTATCACAGCCCTCCTAAATCGACCAAGTTTCTTATGTAGTCCAAAAGCCAGGTTTAATCAGATGTATCAGGTATTGGGTGTGCTCTATAAGATTTTTTCTTTTATAATACTTACATTCTAATTTAATTTAATATGAATTTTTTGTTTTTATTTAGGAGAAACACATCAGCGTTGATGCCGTATTGGACAACGATTCACTTTGTCAGACGAACATTAGTGTATCATGTCCGAAACTTAATGTAAAGTTGAGGTCAGTATGTCAAGAAATAAATCGACGAGAGGAAATCTATGATTCATTGTTTCATTAGATTTCCTATCCCGGATTTACGACCTGTCCATGATTTGCAGCGGAATCCGTGGTGGCGGAGGTGTCTTCGTCCGGATGTTTTAACTATAGTACTTCAGGAAGTTATCTTGAAAACGACCTTCACCCCAAACGAAACGAGCACGACCGTCCACCTCGTGTGCAAGGAAGCCATTGGCAGTTATCAAGAAAAAGCGAACGAAGAAGCCTTAAAATTTTTGCATGCTGTGGCTCAAGACGACGATGATGTGGATATAGCAGATGGAGCTGGTCATTATGACCTTCCTCGAGTAACAATGGTTTTTCGACCCTCACACACCAATGGAATTGAATTAGAAGATCAAGACGAAACTGATCGGGAAAACGATGATGACGCTGATGTGATGACTATGTCGACAGGAGAGGCTTTGCTCGGAATCACAGCTGAACAACCGTCGCCCTTCAGTAAACAAAGGCGCATTCATAAAGGGCAAAATCATCGGGACGAAGGTCAGGACAGCTTGACACATGGCGATTTTTCCTGCTTCATTTTGAATTCCCTTATATTTTCGACTACCTAATGTTTTAGCAATAAATTTACATCCTATTTTGTACTAAATGATGTTCCTGCCCTCGTATCAGGTGCGATATTGGACGAGTTGGTGATCCCCGGAGACAGCGAAGAAACTTCAGAATTCATTACTTTAGCTTGCAAGATGTGCCTCACCCAGATAGATATTTCGCTTCCAAAGGCTACTTTACTGTTACCATCAAAACAATTCTTTGAGACAATCTACAACAGACTGTCTACTGATCTGTGCCTATGGGAACCATCAGCTCCTGAATATTTTGCCTCCCATGGAAAGCCTTTTCATGAAACACAGACCATGTCCAATTTTAGTGGACTTGGCTCGGCTGTCCTGCAAAGCCCGATTCCTAACATGTTCATTATGTGCAAATCGGGAGTTGCCTATGGTAAAGCACGCACAATTTTTGCTATTTTAGATTCTGAACGATATAGTGATGAAAAATATTTAATGTCCATTCATTTCCTGTTGCAGAATCAGATTCGGAATCGGATGAAGATGGTAATGAAGCAGCTTATACCTACAGGAAAAGCCGACCAGAACAATTGAATGGCAAAGGAAAAATGAAATCTTCGCCTAGTAAAATGTGCGTTTTAGTCAATATCGGCAAAGGATCTGGAACATTGTTTTGTCACATAAAGGTTAGTTAAGAATTTTGGTGTCTTAGAAGTTTTTCTTTCATTGACTTTCTGCAGGATTCATTTGGAGGCGATAGTGTAACCCATCACGGAGAAATCCAGTTCTGCATTGAAAATGGAAGATTTTTTTCTGTAACCGGTTTCAAAGGAGATGATCAAACAGGGCATATCTGTTTTCATGCTTCCAAAGCATCTCTGTCGCATAACGGTATTAGAATTGATCGAACGCTCAAGTTGGCGAGCTGCCAATTAACATTAATTCCGAACATTTCTATTAAAGTGTGTATATACAAAATTCTCAAATGTTTTTGATTTTATATTCTAGGCTATGTTCTAAATTCGTACGAAGACCTTGGTGATCACCCGAGCTCGAGGTTGCACCAAACAAGCCGTGTCGATCAAGTAATTTATCCTTCCCCTAGCGACACCAGAGTTGGACGGGAACAGGTGGAAAATGGACCAATGATTTCTTTGGCCATAAAAATTCATAATGACACCCGACAGCACGTAAAGGTCTATCTGCTTTCCGTAGTTACTGTTTTTACTGTTTGATACTAAAGCTTTCACTCTCAGACCTTCAAAACTGCCATCGCCGTTCAAGGAGGTATCCTACGTCATCGGTTTGCTCCTCCCACTCAAAGCTGGTTCAACCAATTAATCGATTTCCTCGACGTGGTTGACTATCCTATAGCAGGCTATTGTACGCCTACTGTTATTACGGAGCTCCATCTTAATATATCAGACTGTGGAATAGACTATAGGTAATTTTTTTACCTAATTTTTATTTTATTTCATTTGGTTTTTGTAATTTTTTATAATTGTCGTTAGTTCTTTCATATTATTTGACTTGGTTTTTGCTATTTGCACATATAATATATACATATACGTCTATAAATAATTTTTCTGTTTTAAGGCCACTCTATTTACCTGCCAGAGCGTTCCTTAGTGTTGGGGCAGTAAACGTGTCAAGCAATATAATGGCCCTTACCAACTCGTCTGTGCTACGTTTCGTTGTAGAAGATGCCTGCTTATACTTGTCAAATCGCGTAAGCTACGGGACAGTAAATCTTCAAAGGGATTATGTTTGTGTGCTCGAAATTGACTTAATCGAACTGTCGCTGAGACTGCGTGAAAAACAAGAAGAAGCAGGAGACCCGTCTAGAAACAACTTTGAACTCCCGGAAACCAAATTACCTTTCTTTGAGTTGCAGGCGTCGTTAAACCTAATCCGTTTAAGAACTTGCGCTGACTCTTGCCGACTGTTACTTGATTTAATGAAGTATTTGGCGGAGGACGGTGATTTCGATGAAAAAGGGATCGCTATGTCGGAAGACTCGAGTGAAAGCGGTGTACTGCTAAAAAGTGGATTGAACAGTGCTGTAGGAGGCTCCTTGTCGTCTCTCTGTGAGCAAGAAAAAGAATCGCAAGTAAATGATCTCATGGCTGAGGCCATGCGAGATTCAAGTCCTGTACAACAACGACAATCGTACAAATCGCAACCAAAAGAAGAGTCTGTGGCCAATACGACGGAAGTTTTCTTCTTTCCTGATGAAAACCAAATTCCCATTCGAAATGTAAATCTTATGAATTACCAAAAAGGATCCTGCGGAAATCGGCATCAGGACATAGCTCAGCAACTTATGGATGAAGCGCTTGATCCAGAATGCGACGATTGCCCAAAGACGGAAGAAGAATTTTGCATCCTAGAAAATGATCCTGGCGTCGGATTTACGGTTGGATGTTTCTTACTGATCACTCTTTTTGGCGCATTACTTTTAGTTTAATTTATCTTTTTGTATACCTTCTTCCTTTTTCTTGTTTTTTAATTTTGCTATTGTTTTCAATTTAGCCCCGAGGAGGTGAGCCACATGTTCGTCAGTTAATGTCGGCTTCCGTACAAGTTGTCGACGGCCATTTTTCGCCTCCCATTGGAAAAATTGACGTCCTTAAAGCTCCGAAGAACTTTCCCGTCCCGGTTATGCGATATGTGCTCGGTGAAATGACTCTGATTTGGGAAATATTTGGTGGCCAAGATTTTTCCAAGTCTACGTCGTCTTCCAATGCGAGGTTCGTTCTTACTTACAATGGTAGTACGAAAAGATCTAGTCTGATGTTGCACTTCACCGCTGTGCCATTTTTCCGTTAGCAGTAAGTCAAAGTTTCACAAGACGGTCAGCTTCACGAAGAGAAAGGACAGCCCTGAACAGGTAAAATTTTGCCCATCGGCTGACGGTAAGAATACGTCTCAACCCATTGGGAAACGTCCAAACGATTGGCATAGATGTCAAAACATGAGAGGTGGTTACAACAGACAACAAGACGTTAAATTGGAGCTTCAAATGAACAAGGTAACTAGGAAAATTTGTTGCAAACTGATTGTGTGTATGGAATTCATCTTTGTTTACCAGGTGCGTCTTATTCATGAAGTTTACCCTGACGATACGTTCCAAGCCTCCCGGCAAGTCTTAACAATAGCTGATATAGAAATCAGGGACCGCCTCGCTGAATCACACATTAACAAACTATTGTATCAGTACTGTTGCGAGGCACGACCTCGACAGGCTCATGCTAACATGGTTCTCGTCAAGGCGCTACACATTAGACCTGATCTTCGTCTACCTGCTTTGGAATGTTGTTTAAAAGTAAAAGAAGTTATTTCCATTTTGTCCCTTTCAAATATTTTGGTTGAAGAAAAGAAGTTTTATAACGTTTCTTCCGCGTTCCATCACAGGTGTCCATTTTACCTCTACGGTTGCATTTAGATCAAGATACGCTTGCCTTTATGACTGACTTTTTTGCTTCCATGTCCGAAGTAGGGTGCCATGACGGTACGTTTTTACATCGAACGATTAGACTTTGAATTTTTTGGTGACTTTTCTCTGCTATATCGTTTTCCACTATAGAAGAAGACGGAGGAAGATCCGCTATGAATGGCCCGATTCCAGTTCCCATAATGGGTTTAGCAGGAGACGTTGTCTCACCAAGCCCTTGCCCGAGAGAATTTACCCATCAGCGGGATTCAGTTAGCACTGCGGACAGCAATGATCTGTCAATTTCCCCGCCCGTGTATTTCCGATCGTTTACCTTTTCACCTGATGTGTTGATCCGATTTGACTACCACGGCAAAGGGGTGGACCTTAGTCAAGGACCTTCCTTTTCTGGGCTTTTAGTCGGGCTTGGCCAATTGAATTGCTCACAGTTGACTCTTAAACGACTATCCCATCGACACGGGTGAATATATTTTGCCTTAATTTCACATTTCAGCCAATTTCATTGGCAGATTCGGACATCGTGTTGCATATTGTACGTTGTTTCATTACATATTGTATTATTGAATATTCCTCAGGCTTCTTGGAATCCATAAGTTGATCGCATATGCTCTAAACGAATGGTTGATTGACATCAAGAAAAACCAGCTTCCGTCAATAATGGCAGGTGTGGGACCAATGCATTCAATCGTTCAGTTAGGTAAGCATCTGCATTAATTCTACCGATTGGTTTATGTAGTGTAATTCTGTTGAACGTTGCGTAATCTCTTATATGGGGGAAAACTTAGTTCAAGGAATCCGCGATCTTTTCTGGCTACCAGTAGAACAGTTTCAAAAAGATGGCAGAATTGTTCGTGGGCTGCAACGAGGTGCCAATGCTTTCAGTACATCTGCTGCGTTAGCGATTCTGGAGTTGACTTCTCGTGTAGTACAAACTTTACAGGTATGAAAGAAAATGTTCATTTCGTGCTAGTCACATATTTTCATATAGTAGTGTTGTTGATCCAGAGCGCTGCCGAAACTGCTTATGATGTTGTTTCACCTGGACCCAGCGTGAGGCGATCCCGGACAGGTTCACGGGGTCGACGTCGAAGGCAAGTTCAGCCCGTGGATATTCGCGATGGAGTAGCCAAAGCCTATCAAGTCGTCAAGGAAGTAATTAAATCAAAATTATTCGTGGTCTGAAATAGTAAATTTTTACTCCATTTTGCAGGGCTTAGGAGAAACCGCCCAAACCTTAGTTCGTGTTGCAAATGAAGAAGCAGAGCAAAAGGGCATGACGGGTGCTGTGGGTGGTGTTTTACGACAAATTCCTCCCATTGTAGTCAAACCAATAATTTTAGCAACGGAAGCCACATTCAACGTGATTGGTGGTGTTCAAAGTCAGCTGATGCCTGATACGCGAAAGGAAGCTTGTGACAAATGGAGACGAGATGATTAAAAGCTAACCCCATAACTAAGCCTGTTGTAATTTGTAATAGAAGCTGCTGCCTTTTCCTCCTAATGTTCTTCGGTTTATTTGTTTTTACACATCAGTTCTATTTCTTTTAACCCTCGAACAATACTCTGTGAAAGCAGAAAATATATGCCAATTAACACTTCCTGCCTTTCTCCGAATCTTTATTTCTTTCGTCGGTAAAAAAACAATAAAATGAGGCACTTTAGACCATGGACTACTCTAATTTAAGGACGGGACTCTTCGACATTTCCTATGTAACCCATGTAATTTTTTTTTAATTTTTTATATAATTTAATTTTTAAAAATAATTATTGACTTTCCAAATGTCCCTATATTGAAAATTACAGTGTTCTGCCGAATAAAGCTCTTTCGAATAAAAAACGTATTCTGAATAAGAATACGAATAAAATCTTATTCTTTATTTCGAATAAATTTTTATTCGATTTATTCTTATTCTTTATTCTCGAATATTTTTTACCTGTATTTTATTTTTATTTTTTATTCGATTATCCAAAATTTAAATGGAAAAATCGAATAAAAAATAAAGTTCCTCTAAGTCTAAAAATCTTTGTTTCCGCTAGCCGTTGCTCTTTTGTTTGGAAATATTTTTTCCGTTTCCGTTTTCTACTGTTCCATGAATCTGGATTCCGTTGATTTTGAAGTTTTTTTTGTTTGATTTGATTGGACTGGCTGTGTCACCAAAATAAAGAAATCATTTGCTTAATTATTTACTATTAATTGTTTTTAATTTTATGATTCAAAAATCGAAACATCATCCTTAAATTAAGAAAATCATTAGAATTTATTTTATTCGAAAATTCATTCGAAAATTTATTCGAAATACGAATAAAAATAAATTTTATTTTTATTCTTTATTCTTTATTCTTCATTTTTTATTTTTATTCTTTATTCTTATTCTTTATTCGATTCAATTTTCATTTTATTCGTATTCATATTCAAATAAATTTTTCCTTATTCGGCAGAACACTGGAAAATTAACCCTTATAGAGATAATAATAATATAATATAATAGGGAAACTGGGCGGGCCGCCGGTGCCATCTGGGAGCCAAAAATCCTAACTCATTGCTTGTTTTCTTTCTACAATTTCAAGTTCAGTTGTCAATCAACAAGATCATGCGATTTTAGTTGATAGATGGCACCCGACAATTTCGAGTTCAGTTGTCATTGTCAATCAGCAAGAACTTGCGAATTTTGGTTGATATATGGCACCGGCGGCCCACCCAATTCTCCCTCCTACCAAAATTAAAATCGCAATATCTTCTTAAATGATTTGTTTTATAAAGAAAAAAACAAGATGGTTACAATTGCCTTTACAGCTGCATTTAAAGATGTTTTTTAATTTTTTTCATGAAAATAGCCCACCCAACACCCTTTAACAAGGCGATAGGGAAAGAATCCCGTCCTTAAGTAAGAGTAGTCCATGCTTTAGACGTACCAAGTTTTGGACGGGGGGTTTTCGACTCGTCATTTGGGTACAGTGCCGGTCCAGTTATAGAACCGCCTAGCTATGGAACCGGCTCGGTTATCGAACCGATTTTTCTTTGCCGTGTTTCAGCGCCACCGTTGGCCGTATTATGTACTATATCGATTTTCTATGGCGGGAATGAATGGGTTTTGCCTTTTAAAACATGCAAAAAAATAGTACTGTAATGGGTTTTATCTTTTTAGGCAATGTTGTACATTGGTTCAATGACCCAACTAATAATAATAGGCGGTAAAGTTATTCATACCAAATACAATAATAATAGGCGGTAAAGTTATTCATACCAAATACAATAGAATACAATAGCTTCCACTATTCATTTTTATCTTCTAGCACCTTGTTCCATTCCAGTCCTTCTACCAACTCTAATTTCTTTTTCCTTCTGGTATGACAACAGTTCTTCTAGTTCATCAAACCACTTCCTCTGTGGATGGTCCCCCACCAATGAAGATACACTAGTATCTCACCATTCATAGCCATAGACTATATTACACATATATTAAAAATCTTTTTAAGTTAGTCATAGCATCGGTTCGAACACGGGACTATAGATCCATGGCGAACAGCATTACCACTCTGCTATGTGCCCTTACATTCTAAGACTGTCAAAGTTTGAGGGATGAAAGAACCAACGATAGGTAGCACTAAGATCGGGTGCTTGGTTATAGAACCATTCAGTTATAGAACCGCGCACAGGCCGGTTCTATAACTGGACCGGCACTGTATACGAATTTAAAAATAAAAAATATTTTTAAATATATTTTTTATTTTTTCATATTTTTTTCACATTTTTTCGTATTTTTCGTATTTTTTCCTATTTTTCATATTTTTTGATATTTTTTCATATTTTCCAGATTTTCCAGATTTGCTAAATTTTGTGAAAATTTTTTAGATCTTTTTTTTTACATGTTTTCATGCTTTCTTACAAAAAACTCTATTAACCCTAAATAACTAAAAATGTACATTTTCTTCAGCAAATGGAGCCAAAAATTTAATTCACTGTAAAATAAAACAAATAGGTGCCGGGACTTGAACTTCAGAACCATAGATTCTCTGTCCCATGTCCCAACTGCCTTAGCAATATAGCTACAACTTCCGATCAAATGTAACAGCAGGATAAAAGAAAATGTAGGTCGTTACGCAAATAAAAAAATGAAAAAAAGGAACAAAAAAAAAAGAATAACGAATAAAAATTTCGAATATTAAAATTTTTGACTCCTAAACCGTCATTGCCGATTCGTAAAAAAAAAGTGATTGCGGGGCTTCCTGGTTTACCCAAAAACCCGACCCACCCGACCCAAAAATTTTTTCGAAATGTTGACCTGCGCCATCTTTACCTGTTACAGTTGGAAGGTATATGTTGGGTCCACATCAAAATTAAAAAAAAAAAAATACATTTTTTGGCGTAAATCTTATTTTACGGAAGGGTTCTTCTATTTTACCTATTTTCGTTAGGATCATAACTGCGCCCATATAAGAATTTCAATATATTAAGTATAACTATTCCTGATTTATAATTATTATATATATTTTTATATTTTTTATGTATTCATATTTTGTTATATTTGTTTGTTTTTGTTTTTGTATTTTTCGGATTTTTTGCTTAAAAATATTGGGTTGTATAAATATTTTTTTCGAGTTGACAACCCCCCGGTTTCAGAGCTCCCATCTCTATTTTCGTGCTTTTCTGCATGAGAATCATATACAGTGCCGGTCCAGTTATAGAACCGGCCTGTGCGCGGTTCTATAACTGAATGGTTCTATAACCAAGCACCCGATCTTAGTGCCACCTATCGTCGGTTCTTTCATCCCTCAAACTTTGACGGTCTTAGAATGTAAGGGCACACAGCAGAGTGGTAATGCTGTTCGCTATAGATCTAGAGTCCCGTGTTCGAACCGCTGCTATGACTAACTTAAAAAGATTTTTAATATATGTGTAATATAGTCTATGGCTATGAATGGTGAGATACTAGTGTATCTTCATTGGTGGGGGACCATTCACAGAGGAAGTGGTTTGATGAACTAGAAGAACTGTTGTTATACCAGAAGGAAAAAGAAATTAGAGTTGGTAGAAGGACTGGAATGGAACAAGGTGCTAGAAGATAAGAATGAATAGTGGAAGCTATTGTATTCTATTGTATTTGGTATGAATAACTTTACCGCCTATTATTATTATTGTATTTGGTATGAATAGCTTTAACGCCTATTATTATTAGTTGGGTCATTAAACCGATGTACAACATTGCCTAAAAAGATAAAACCCATTACAGTAATATTTTTTTGTATGTTTTAAAAGGCAAAACCCATTCATTCCCGCCATAGAAAGTCGAAATAGTTCCTAATACGGCCAACGGTGGCGCTGAAACACGGCAAAGAAAAATCGGTTCGATAACCGAGCCGGTTCCATAGCTAGGCGGTTCTATAACTGGACCGGTACTGTATAGACCAGTTTCGGATGCTGCGTTGCAAAATTTAAAAAAATCCAGGGGGGTTTCGATTGCAGGGGGAGATAGAAAGAAAGGGGGTTTTTGATTTATTTACCCTAGTAATACTTTTCCAATTCAGGAAATGTTCTAGAATACTACACTTTAAGACATTCTGCGTCTTCTCCAGTCTTTATAAATAATTAATCATCCCTAGTTTATCTATTATCCCCATATCCACATTTGAATCACCCATGTTTACATATTTTCTTGACACTAGAAACGCAAAAAATACTAAACAGCATCCCTAGCCTTTTACTTGAATTAATTTTCATGGATAAACTAGGGATGATTAATTATTTATAAAGACTAGAGAAGACGCAGAATGTCTTAAAGTGTAGTATTCTAGAACATTTCCTGAATTGGAAAAGTATTACTACCTAGCCTTTTACTTGAATTAATTTTCATGGATAACTAGAGAATAGCAAGAGAAGGAGGATAGATTATGGATTAGGGGAGACCGTTCCCACCTTGGACAGGTCGGGTTTTCCCTATTATTTCCCAACCTTTTAACGCAATTTTTTTTTGCAAATAAAGTTTTTTCCTTACTCCCAACCACTGATTTTTTAAAAAACTGTACAATGGTAATTATAGAAGATATTGGGATTCAAAATTTTTTGTGTTTTTTGCCTGTTCCGGGGTTGCATTGGAAGGTCGCCTGTCCCACTTTAGACGTGGTTCTAAAATGGTCAAGGATTGGTTCTTAAATTTCAGAAAAAATGTCAATCATAGCTCTTAATGTAATGAACAATTTAGGTAAGATTAATTTAAGAAAAACTCGCAAGGAAAAAAGTTTTCTTATGATAGAAGATATTGATAAATGAAGTATAGGGGGAGGGGAAGCTAAGTAATACGATAACTGGTTAACCAGAATTTGTGTTAGTTAATTTAATTTAATTGACTTATATATAGGTTTTGAATGTTGTGATGCTCAAATAAATAGCCCAGAAAGTGAAAACCTTTTTTTAAATACGCCTACTAAATTTAATTGTAAAAAAATTCAACAATTTATAGCAAAACTATGTGTTAGTCTTTCAGCGCGTGGATTTGGCCCCTCCCAAAACACTCCCACTAATTGTCTAATCTTACCCCTGGTTTTTGTACAATATGACCTCAAAAAAAAGAGATTCGAGAAAATTTTTATATCTAATAAACTACAAGGAATAATTCTTTTTTTCTTTTCAGACTACATGCTTGAATAAGTCAGCTAGTTACTTAGAATAACTAAACGTAAAAAGTATAGGAAAAAATATTACGGAAACGTATCCAATAAGCCACAAAAAAAATTTCTTGCGCTAAAGTTAGAGTGGGTCATAAAAAAGAAAACACAAACCACCAGTTCACGAAGGAATGTGAACTGATGTTAAACAAGGTCAAGAGATAAAGTGAAGACATTGACACCTCGGTTAAACGGAAGAAGATGATAAAACAATAAAATCGGTAGCGGGGGAGGAAAACTAGGTCAAGGGAAGGAAAAACGGTACACAACTTTAGCCAGACAAATTTATGTTTAATACAACTAGGTTACAATTAAGAGTCCTTACATGACTCCCCCTCTTGGAAGATTGCGTCCCGCAATCAGCTCGGTGTGGCATGATGAACTAGGTCCGAGGGTCAGAGGCTATTCTGGTTCCATTTCTCGTCTAGCTTTGGGGTGGATGACTGCAGCCAGTCTTCTCCTTCCTCACTCCAGGCGTCGGTTTCGGAACCTTCCCATTCTAAGGTTGGGCACCTCTATTCGCGGTCCCTTTAGATGGAATCCTATACGTGCTTTCGACGTACCGCTCTGTTGCCAGGTCCTCTTCGTATGAGCCCAGGGAGTAGTGGCTGCTGACGAAACTGACGTTGCATTTTTCGCCACGAAGCCTCGCGATGCTGACGTTTAGCGCTGCAATGTCTATACCCCTTTCCTGGATGTCACTGGCCGGTGACAAGCAGCATGGTGAGGCCCTGTCTTGAAGTAGCGCGGCCGGATCCAGGATAAAGGTGGAGGTGCCCGAGGAGAAGGAATCTTCTACCCAGTGGTCCTCTACCGAGGGTAGAGACACGTCATCGGTGTCACCGGAGACGTCTGCGTCGTGCATAGTGTAAGATCTGCTTTTAATATTGTATTTTGTCCTCGGTGCACAGTACAACGTTTTACTGAGAGTACAAAAACAGCTCTGAAAATACAAGAGACTGCAACGAGTTTATATACTCCTAGAAGGCACCTTTCACCGGATGAAACATCCGCCGGTAGGGGCATCCGCCGGGAGTAACATCCACAGGTAGTAACATCCGCCTGTAGTGACATCCGCCGGTGGTGCATCCTACGGATGCAACATCCACTGGTGCTCACGTCAACCGTGACGCACGCCAGTCATGACATGCATCAGCCGTGACGTACTTTGACCGTAACAAGGTGAAGTGGGAGGGGCTTAGCTGAGTGACATATACTATGTGCCACTCAAACTCCCGTGCAAGGATAATGGGAATGTAGTATAGTAAAAGCGGCTCGTTACACTCCTCCCCCCATATTGGAAATAGAAATTGTTCCACCAATTCGCTGTTTGGGGAATACAATATTGGAGTTTTGAGGAATATTGGGACTGTGGAACAATAAAACTATTCTACAGGTTATTATAAAATTGTTAATCATATTATTGTGCAGTGGTCGTCGGCATGCAACATGGTAGTTGGGTCCTAGTCTTCTTCTGATTCCGTGGTTGATAACTCAAATTTTGTGCGCTTCCTTTTCCTCTGGTTTTCTTCGTTATGTATTGCAGGTACGTTTTGCTTTCTCGTTTTCACTGGCATTTTCCAAATTCTGAATATTCTTCGTATTTGTTTGTTTTTTATGTAATCCTGTGCAAAATTTCCATCTTTGTCTGGATTGTTGTCTGTTGCACCATTTTTCAGAAGCACATTGACGATGTCGGGGTTTCCATAACGAACTGCAACCATTAGAGCGGACTCAAATCTCGGCAGGGATCTCTGATTTACGTCGACTCCTCGTCTCGAGTCACAGGCTCCTAAGGCGACATTCCTATTATTAAACTGAGCTGCATAGTATAGCACAGTTTCCGCTCCTCGTCCGGATTTGCTGATGATTGAAGTTTCCCAAAGAAAACTTATGCTTTCTCGTTGCTTAAGTGCAATTGCAACCATAAGCGGTGTTTCTCCTAGGGAGTTCCAGGCGCGTAATTTGCAATGGTGATAACTTAAAACACGTAGTAGGTGTTTATTGTTTGTTGCTGCAGCCCGATGTGCTATCGTTTGTCCATCCTCCATGATATCCGGGTCTGCTCCAAATTCTAGCAGTAGATCCGTTATATCGAAACGTTCTTCCGTTACCGTCCCATGCAACAAAGTTTGCCCGTTTACAGAGAAGGTATTTAGTGTTTCTTTCAGTTTTTCTCCTCCCCTCTTTTCTTCTTCTTTTTTCAGAGAAAGGAATTCTCGAATGGATTCCCGAGGTGCGTAAATCATTTCGTAGTTCCAATTTCCATTTTTTAGTTGGGCTTGTGCTAAGTTCTCCATTCTTATTTTTCCTTCTCTTCCATACGATAAAATTGGTACCGTCTTCATTTTGCAGTTGTTACACGATCTGGTAGGTTCTGAGTGCACAGGATCTTGTAGGTTTTCTTCCGATACGTTCTCAGGGTTGATGTCCACCTCCTCTTGCTGATCCTCTTCGGATATTGGGCTGTACTGGAACATATATTCGTCATTACTTACGCATTCTTCTTCAGATGCAGAATAACCTAATTCGTTCTCAGTGCCGCTATTATATTCGCTTCCGTGTCCTTCTTCTACTCCTAAAGGAATAGTTACAGTACTACTGCTGTCGTCGTTGCTGTCCGACTCTTTTTCCACTTCGATGTAATTGATCTGAAAATTTTGTCTATCGTTGTTGGATTCCATTTCGTTTTTTAAATCGGCTTGTACTCGATCTACTAAAGATGTATAAATTGCCTGTTCTCACTCTCTCCTTTTTTTTTTTTTTTTTTTAATTACTCCTTGTCTTTTCCTGTTGGAAATACAGCCACAACTAAGTATAAACCAAATTCATTGCATTGTCACTGTTCCGTTATGTTAGTTTTGTGTTTCCGTGTTCCCTTTTCCCAATTTTATTTTTTTTTTTAGTTTCTGATGCTGTGGTAATATGTTGATTATAAGCCTGCGCTATGCTGCAATTTATTTTTCTTATTTTTATATATTTGGGTGTGGGTTAGTTGTGCAGCGGCATAGGTCTTCCCATACCATTCCATAACCAACGACGTAGGTGCATGTCGTATGACTGCCAGTGCAGTTTTTGTTCTCATTTTCCCATTTTAATTCCGCCATTGGGGGTATAAATTTTCCGTTCTGGGTGCACTTGGTTTCCTTATTTTAATTGCTGTTTCTTTATCTTGTGAGGAAGAAGCCATTAGTGGTAGTGGCGCAAATTCTCGTGTGAAGGGCTGTTCCTCTACGCCTTCCGGTAGCATTGAATCCATTTCCTGTCGGTCTTTAATTTTATCTGCTTCTCGTATTTTTCTTCTCTTCTCTACTTGATGCATGATTCGTGGGAAAAGGTTGCAAACTATGAAGATTCGTAGGCATATCAGGAAGAGTATAAATCCTATTACAGATAATCCCATAATTTTAAGTGTGTCGAACCAAGAAAACATATTCCCAATTTGATTATCTTGTTCTTCGGTCACGATGATATTTGATAGAGATTTTGTTTCTCCTTCTTGTAACCTTCCTACTAAGTCATTCAGTATATTTAGTTGTTCCATCTCCATTGTATCATGGGCCGAATGGCTCTTGAGGGCGAAATCAAAGTCGTTTAAGTGAAGTTCTTCAAATTCGGCGATCAGGTCCAAATTCGGTGTGTGTATGGTGGCTTCCTGTCTAACCCAATCACCGTTTGTTTCGTTGTGCTCCCAAGCATGAGGGTATCCATTGATGTTTACAAGTTGTGATTTCCAAAAACACTCAGAGTACGGGTGGATTGACCATCCATCGGTTCCAATTGTGCAGTCGCTTGTTCCATAATTAAAAAAAGGTTGGAATCCACATTTTGTTTCGTTGGCAGTTAGTAATATTCTTTTTGGTTCGCATTGCTGTAGGGTCATGGCTTGTCCAAAACCATACAGTCGACTGCATACTGGTAATCCTAAGGCGGCGGCTGCTAATATTCCGTTTGTTTGCGCCAGGATTATTGCCTGTGTTCTCTTAATTTTTGAAAGCTGGCAATAAACATCTCTGATTTCCTTAGCTAATTTGTTCTCGTGTTCAGTTTCCATGCTAATTTGAATTGCTCGTGCATTTTGCTGATTTCAAATTTAAGGTGTCTATTAAGTTCGTTGATAGATTTTGGTAATCCGTAGTTAGGGTCTTCGTTGATTGGTGACTGGTATGTGCTTGCCTCCGGTTTCCTATTTTCATCCAGTGTTGTTAATTTTAATGCTTCACTTGCCTGATTTTCTATTTTTAGGGAAGTTTGTTTTCTAATTTGTACCTCCACCTCATTTTGGGTAGCTTTTTCAGGTGGTATTTGCCACTTCTCAGTAGCATCTGCCATGATGATCTCTTTTTCTATTGTTTTGTTTCTTTCTGTTGTTGACGGTGTAGAGATAATTTTGTATGGTATTAGCCTTGAAGTTTCTGTAGTTGTGGTTGTTGAGATTATACTTGTTGAATTTATTGTGGCTATGGTTGTTTTTGAAGTTGTAGCACTCGTTGATGTTGTGCTCGGGGGGGTAGTTGTTGTAGTCGTCGATTTTGTTGTTGTTGTTGGTAGGGACTTTGTTATTGCTGTTGGTTTGGGTGTTGTTGGTTTTGTAGTGGTGGTGGGTTTTGTAGGGGTGGTGGTTTTTGTGGTTGTGGTTGGTTTTGTGGTTGTGGTGGGTTTTGTAGTTGTGGTTGGTTTTGTGGTTGTGGTTGGTTTTGTGGTTGTGGTTGTTATTGGTTTTGATGTGGTGGTTATTGTAATTTTGGATGTGGTTGCTGCAGTTTTGACCGTAGTAGTTGTTGGCTTTGTTGTGATTGTAGTAGTAGGGGTAACTGCTGTTGTGGACATTTTTAGATTTTTTTCTTGACTAGGTGGTACACTCATTTTGTTTTGTAACGACGCATCGTTGATATCTCTTCTAGTTATTGGTGGAATTACCGGTAGGGTTTTACCATTTAGTGAGTGTTGTGTGTGTAGTGCTATAATTGCTGCGGCCGATAATGTTTTTATTTGATGTGGGTTTTTGTATTCGAAACTAAAGTGCTGTTTCTTGCTTCCTCCGTGACAATGACCTAGTGCTAATTTTCCTGTTTTTAGGGTGAGACATTTTCTGTCTGATGCTGGAGAGTATAGTCCAGTCCGGTCGGTGGCCATTAATTGGCCTGTGTGATCGAAGGTTCCCCAGATGGAGCTGGTATTTGAACATTCCTGTAGTATTACCATTGACGTATTTGCCTTTATACAATGGTTGGTGTTAAAAGGTCTTATTGTAAAATCAGCAGAGTATTCAAAGGCTTGGCCTTTGTCACTGCTCTGGCTACAGTTAGCTACAGATGTTTGGGTTTGTACAAGAGGGTCATTGCTGGTGATGAGTTTTTTTAGGCTTTCCTGACATTGTGTCCAATTTGGGTCACATGTTTCCAATGTTAATACGTTTGCTAAGCCATTGTATGTGACACATTTTTCGTTTGGTGGCTTTCCGCTTTTTAGTAATCCCCAGTTGATCAGGTCCCAAATTATATTTCCTTTGCCGTGGTTAAATTTTATCAATCCTCCAAATATTGGTGAATTAATGGTAGTGGTCATTGTCCTTCGTTGTTCTAGTTGAATTTCTTCCAGTTCGTCGATCGATGTTTCCGGAAAATTTTCTAAGATTTCTGGATTTGTGTTGATGGTCCCGAAAACCCATTGTTGATTTTTGTCGATGTTTTCTGGTCTGCTGCATCTGACAAGCTCCAGTGTATTTGTTGGTGTGTTTATTTTGGTCTTGTTTTGCGTTTTAACTGTGAGGCATAGATGTTTTTCTTGGGATATGAGTTGATAATTTAACATATCCAATATCCATCGCGTTGTTTTTTCTGAACACTTTTCAGCGATGATTTGGTTTGCTTCAGTTGTTGTGATACAGGAGTCAGTTTTTTGGATTCTTATGGTTTGGTCGACAATATATTCTAGGTCAGTGCCGAGAGGGAGTTGGTCATCAATATCAAATTGGTGGTGTATTGTTAACTGGTTAGTGGGTTTGGACGAATTATAGAAAATGTAGACAATAGTGTCTTTTTCAACCAATTTTCCTGATTCGATTGTTTGTATAATTTTAGGATGGCCAAGTCTTTATGGTCCCCACGCATAAGAGATACTATAGAGTCTTTTTCCAGATTCTGTATCTGTGATTGGGCTGTTTAGTAAAAATTCTACTTCTTTTGTAACTGATTTTCTTATGCGATTTTGAAAGGGTTGGGATTTCTTATCAGTACTATATTCATTGCATGCCCAAGTATCTATGTTAGTTTGGTTTAGGCAGGAGGGTAACGTTAACTTGTATAGGTGGTATAGCTTTGTGCTTGCTTCTTGTGGAAAAATGAGAAATGTAAGTGGTATCCCTACTACCCTATATCCAGGTTGACTTAATTCCTTGTTTTCTCTATCGGGTTTGTTAAAGAATGTTATTTCTATTTGTCGGGTACTATCTAGTAGGCGGCTTGTGTTAGTGTTTGTTAATTCTAAAAATCCTTCACCTTTTAAAATAATTTGTGAACTGGAAACATTTGTTGATCGGTCTCCCCAAACTATAGTGTTATGGTTTTGAACTATTTGTCCATCCTGCTGAGTTGCATTTAAAAATCCAAAAGGGCTTTCGATTAAACTGTTAGGGGATTCTTGTCTTAAAGTTATTTCTTCCGCTAGGCAATTTAATACGTGGTACTCTCTAGTCGCGTACCAAGCACCTTCTCCTGTTGGAGTTGCTGTAAAGCTAATTGTGGTAGGACTAGATTGCATGTTATTTCCTCCACATTTTTTATCGTTCACCATATCCCGGCATTCTAACGGGGTGATTAATTTGGTTTCTTGGGAAAATACTGTGTCGAATGATCCTATCCAAAATGATCCAGTGATCTTCCTGGTTTTAACCCATTGTTTACAAGTCCAACCCTTCCATGTTTTTATACGTTTTTGTTTTGTCATTAATGTATAATTAGTGGGGAATCTACGCTGATGATTAATTTCTAAGTTATCTTTGTCGCAATAATACGGTGAGTTTATATCAAGTATTCCCCTTGTTTTTGCGTTTTTACAGTCGCAAACAGAAGAATAAATGGTGTTTGCAGTTTGAAATGTAGTTAAAATGCAAAGGAATAGAGGTATTTTTTCCATCTGTTATAAAATAGAAATAACGTCATTTAGAATTTTTTCGTACTATTCCTTTGTCGTAAATTATAATGCGTGTTTGTCTGATGACTTGTGGGGTTTAGTTTTCGGGGTTTAGCATAGGACATTCGTGGGTCGAGGAATGAGGCGATTGGACTTGCATTGTGGGTAGGGTTAATTACCAAATGATGCCTATTATTTCTTAAGGTAGATTTAGGCTCAGAAATTTGTTCCGTCTTCCTGGGTACATTTTTGAAATGTTTTGTATCTTTTACTGTGTTTTTTCCTTCGTTTTCTATAGGTGCTATAGGTTTCCTCGGGTTATAGGGTTTTAGACGATTTGCATGTACAACGGATTTTTGGTTTTCAATAGCAATATTTTGAATTTCGTAAGTTATATCAGAAAAAGTTTTTGTTATTCGAAATGGCCCATTCCACCTATTTATAAATTTTCCTGAAGGATATTGGGGCTTTTAGTAATACTAAATCTCCGATGTTATATTTAATGCTTCTTGTTCCCGCATCATAATATCTTTTCTGTTTGGACTGAGCTTCTGCGAGATGTTCTTTTGCTAGTTCTTGTGCTTTTCTCCATTGATAGTTATACATTTCACCTTCATTTTCATGTGTTTCAAAATGCCTATTAATTTTTATGTCATTCGGTAGTACTGGTTCTCTTCCGTAGAAAAGGTAAAACGGGTTATCTTTAAGCGTTGCCTGCTTGGACGTGTTGTATGCGAAGGTGACAAATGGTAAAAATTTTTCCCACTCTTCTGGTTCATCTACCACGTAACATGCAAGCATGTCGCATAGAGTCCTGTTAAACCTTTCTACTAATCCATCAGTTTGTGGATGATAAGGTGTTGTTCTAATTTGTCTAATTTTAAATAATTTACATATTTCACTAACCATTTTTGAGAGAAAATTTGTTCCTTGGTCGGTTAGCACAGTTTCGGGTGCTCCATATTTTGTTATCACTTTATTTACTAAGATTCTTGCGATTGTTTGGGCGGTCTGATTTTTCATTGGAAATGTAAGGACGAATCGACTGGCATAATCTGACAAAACTAAAATATATTTGTATCCCTTTACACTTTCTTGAATCGGTCCAACGACATCCATGGCAATCCTTTCCCAAACCCTGTCGACGGGTGGCAAAGGCTGCAATGGGGCTTTACTTGTACCAACTGCTTTTTGTCGTGCACACAGCAAACAACTATTAACGTGTGCTGTGACATCCGATCGCATATTTGGCCAAACAAATTGTCTTTGGATTCTGGCTAAAGATTTTGTTATTCCTAAATGTCCTGCTAACATGTGATCATGATTATCTTCCATTATTTCTCTAATTTTAACCTGTGGTACCACTAATCTGTCATATTTATCAACTAATTCTCTTTTATCGTTTAACTTGTAATTATTTATCTCTCTTTTCATTATGCCTTCTTGGCTTTTCATTTTCATTAGGTTTTTAAAAATGTTTTTGCAATATTTATCTTCATGCTGCAATCGAACCCATTCGTTGTCTACAGTTTTGATTTCACCTTTTGTCCTTGCTCTAGTTGCTACAGTGGCTATAGGCACTATTGGGATTCGACTAAGTGAATCTGCATTTTGGTGAGATTTACCTGGTCGATACCCAATTATGATGTCATACTCTTGTATTTTAAGTGCCCATCTAGCAAGTCTACCTGCTGGTTCCGTCTTACTCATTAACCATTCTAAAGGCCTGTGATCTGTAAAAACGGTGAATCTGCGTCCGTATAGGTATGTTCGAAATACTTCGATAGCATGAACTATCGCGTACGCTTCCTTTTCTGTTGTCGACCACTTGGCTTCGCGGTCATTTAGATGCTTGGAAGTGTAGGCAATGACGACTTCAACGCCGCCTGATTCACTGAGATCAGATTCGTTAGTCTCAGCTGAATCCGCTGATTGAGGTGGAGATTGTATTTGTGCCAAAACTGCTCCTATTCCATATCCTGATGCATCCGTATAGATGATAAATTCGCGCTTGAAATCGGGATAGCTTAGGATAGGTCTAGTGATGAGACAATTTTTATACAATTAAAGGCGTCCCTTTCTGCCTCCCCCCATTTCCATTCCGCTGTCTTTCTCGTGAGAGCTGTCAATGGGTGAGCTTTATCAGCAAAAGCTCGGATAAATTTCCTATAGTAGCTAGCCAGGCCCAAAAATGAACTCAATTCTTTTGTGTTATTGGGAGCAGGGTATTTCATGATTGCTTCTAATTTCTTTAAATTGGGTGTGATGCCTTTTGTCGACACTATGTATCCTAAATAATCTAATTCCTCTTTGAAGAACTCACATTTCGTTCTTTTCAGTTTTAACCCTGCTGTTTTTAAAATGCAGAATACTTTTTCTAAGTGTGTTATATGCTCATTTATCGAGCTACTAAAAAACGATAATGTCATCTAAGTATACTAATGCAAATTTGTACAGTACAGTTTTAAGAATTGTATTCATTGCACGTTGAAATGTACTTGGCGCATTTGTTAAACCAAATGGCATACGGTTGAACTCGTACTGTCCAAATTCACAAATAAAAGCTGTTTTATATTTATCTTTTTCTTCAATTTCTATTTGCCAGTAACCGCTCAAAAGGTCCAATGTTGAAAAATACATAGACCCGCACAATGCATCTACAGTGTCATCTATTCGTGGTAAAGGGTACCTGTCCTTTATTGTAATTTTATTAAGTGGTCTATAATCTATGCAAAGTCGAAGCTCTCCATCCTTTTTTGGAACCATTACAATAGCTGCAGAAAATGGGCTATGACTGTCTCTAATAATTTTGTTTTTTAACATTATCTCTATTTTTGATTTTACGGTTTCTTTTAACGCTTCTGGGGTTCTCCGAAGTCTTTGATTTGTGGGTGCACTGTCTCCGGTATTTATGAAATGCTTTACGTGTGTAACTAAACCGAGGTCGGATTCTTTGTCTGCAAATATTAACTCGTGCTTTTCAAGTAATAGTTTGATTTTGGATTTTATCTCTTCGGGAAAAAGTGAAATTTCATTTTCTGGCTTACCCTGTCGTTTTTGATCCGCTAGTGCTGAGCTATGAATGTTCAATTGTGCGAACATTTTTAAGTTCTTGTAATCTTTTTGTGTTAATTCTTCGCAATCGTTGGTATTAGGAATTGGTATTAATGGGATATTAATTCCTGCCTTAGAAAATGTAATGTTGTAGAGTGGAAGAAAGCTATTTTGCCAAATGTGCTCTACACCTAAGTGATCGTAATATATATTCTTATCTCTAGTACTTATTTTTACGTTATTATTAGAAAGAAAATCTAATCCCAAGATACAATCCTCATTTAAATTTTTCATTACATAAAAGTAATGGTTAATTGTGTGATTGTTATTTATGGTGATAGGAAATTCGTAGTGCTCTACTGATTGGAGTAGTTGTCCAGATACTGTTCGGAATATTGGGGTATTGTTATTTTTTGTTGGTTTCAGTTTTTTGTTGTTTAAGCTATATAATATGTCAACTGATATTAGGCTAGCAGCTGCTCCTGTGTCTACTAAAGCTTTCGTTACTACATGGGCTATTTTAATGGGAATACGTATAAGTTTGGGTATTGCTATTGTGGGGCTAGTAGTGTGGTTTTGGGAAGTGGAAAGTGAATTGGTTAGATAGGTCGACGGAATGGACGATTGATATGTGCCATATTGGTCCAGCATTCTCTTGCTATATGCCCTTTTTTGTTGCACTTGTGGCAAATGATTTCCCTATTTCCTGGTGTCCTTTGATTGTTGGATGATTGCTGGGGTCTTGGTTGAAAGTTGTTTGCTTGATTTTGCCTGAATGGTTGTGGTTGATTTTGATATCTGGGAATTGCGTTGGGTTGGTGGTAAGGCCTGTACGCCTGATGATTGGTCGAGCCCTGGTATTGTTGTCGTACACTATACTGTCTTGATCTGTCTGGGTAGGTAGTGAAACCTTCTCTTGACGTTGGGCCTTCTCGTAGGTTTGGTGTGTGGTTGTAATTTCCTCCGTGTGGGCTGCCGTCTCTGCTCCTTGAGAAACTAGCTTCTCGGCTACGCGAATAAGTTGCTTCTCTGCTGTTGTCTCGGCATTGTTGGAATCGGACCCTTGAGTATGGTGATCTGGCTTGTCGTTCGTTGCTATGTGGCCCACGGGTTTGGTATCGGTCCGTTGCTGCTATTGTCGCAGAATTTTCCTGGGATAGTTCACGACTTTTATTAGCGCATTCCAATTCCAAAATTTTTTGTCTTAATTTTTCTATTTCAGTCTTTTGTTGAGATAGTTCTTTGTCTTGTTGTTGTTCGTGGTGCGTGATTCCTGCTATGACTGCAGTGATTTCTTTTTCTTCGTTGTTTTCCTTATTTTGTAAAATTTGTTCAGATATGAACAATTTTTTACAAAGAGCATCAAAGTCGTTAGGATCTTCAGGCATTCTTAAATACAGTTCAGCTTTTATCTTCGGTAGAATCCCTTGCAGAAGAATTTAGATTTTTGTTCCGTCTCTCATCTTCTTTACTTTACTAAGTAGTTGGTCTTCCACGATGGTTGTTTTATCTTGATCTAATTTGTCTTCTTTCCCTTCGATGCTGTCGTATAGGCTATTTAATCTGGACATGAATGCTCGGCAATTCTCTTCTGGTTTTTGTTTAAGTTTCAATAATTTTTTCTTGAGGGTAGCTAAGTCGAAAGCGTCCTGGAATCTTTCGATGATGGCTTCTCTCCAATCTCCATAGTTAAGTTCTTCTCCTTGCTCTTCACTATATTCTCCGTGCCACTCAAGGGCTTCTCCTTTTAGCCGATCTGAGAAAAACTGTAATTTTTGGTTGTCATCCCAGTCGTTGTTCCTGGCAACGTGTTCCGCTCCTTTCAGCCATTCCGTGATGAGTTTATCTGTGCTCTTTCCTTTGAAAGGTGGGATGGATTTTTTGTCTTCTCTGGAAAAAAGTTCTCCCAAAACTTTAACAATTGGTTGAGTTAGGCTAGACACCATAGCTTGTTCGTCAGTTGTTGCTTTGCTGCTTGTCGAAGCTTCTTTCCTACCGTTGGCGTCATCGGTCTTACTGCTGGCGTCGTGAGTTATTCCCATCTTAAGATTTTGATTCAGGCGGCTGTTTTCCTTTTGCAGATGATATATGTCGTTGTTTTGCAACTCTATTTGGTTTTTTAGAGTATCTATCACTTGTTGTAGTTCAGAAACTTGTTCAGCTTCTAGTTCGAAATGTAAGGATTTCTCTCCAATTCCCGTTAGAGATGTTAAGTCGTTAATCTGGTTTACTAGTTCCGTTAGTTCTCCAACCGTTTCTTCCCGTGTTGAGTCGTCTGTTCCTTTAGCCTCAAGAAAATGAAATTCTCGTTGTTTATATTCTGCTATGCGACTCTCCAGATACGATATTTTATCTTGCTGCTTTGTGGTGTATGCTTGGGCTTCTAGTAGTTCTTTTTCGATGTCTCTGGTCTTCACGGTTATGTCTGCCAGGTTTTTTCGCAAAGATTTTTTTTCTGTCTGGGTCTCGTTAAAGGCTTTTTTCGTTTCTCTGATTTCGGTTTCTAACTGCTGGATTATTTCTGAAGTGTTTTTAACCTCTTTCTTGGTAGCGTCTAGTTTTTCTATCAGTAATTTTTTTTCTTTCTCAAGCTGGTTAATTGTCTCCTGGCTCTCTTTTTCAATGTCTGCGATAACGTCTTCTTGTTTCTTCAGTAAACTTTTAAGGTAAGTTTGTGCGGTAGTACTTTCTTGATTATTCTCTAATTCTTTAATTCGGGTGTGGGCTTTCTCAAGCGATTTTGTGAGGGTGTTATTGTTTTCTTGTAATTGTTCAAGGGAGCTACTTAATGTGTATTTGGAACTTTTAGCTTTCTTTTTGATATTGTCAAACTGTTTATTCAAATTAGAATTTTCCAATTTTAATTCTGATAATAATTTTTTTTCACTAATTTGTTGGATTAGTACTTCTTTTTGTAGTACAGTAATTGTACCAGATAGAAGTTCTTTTTCTTTACCATGAATAAATTTTACTTGTTGTAAAAGATCATCTACTTTACTTTGTTCTCCACCATGCCGTGCTATTTCAGTTTTAAGGGTATTGGCGGTCTGAGTTACTATGTTAGGTGTGATATTGTCTGGGGTCTCCAAAGTTTTCTTTAATATAGAGTGCGTATAAAGTTGAAGTGTGTTGTTAGTTTTTCTGTGGATCTCTTGCTGTTTTTCCTCTATTTTCTTTAAGTTTAGTGTTGTTGAGATGGTTTGGTGGGGTTTAGTTTTTTCGTTAAAATGTTCGTACTCAAGCTCTACGAGCTCTTTCCAATGTGCGATAAATTGTTCTCTAATTTGTTGTGTTTCGGACTCAGGGTCTTGGGTGTCAAGGGTATCTAGGGTAGGATATAGGGAGGGTAGGTGCTGGTGAGTTAAGTCGGGGTAAAGTGGATTAGTGTTGAGAGCAGTCTCTGGTGAGTTTTTAGAAATGCTATTCATTCGCTTACCTCTGATGTTGTAGGTTCTGACGCACCTTGTAGCCTCACTAGCACATGCACTTTTCCAAACTTAATACAATATCTAACAGATCTTTTTTTTTTTACTCACTTTTCAGTCTTAAGCCTTTTCAGTCTCGTTGGGACCTCCAAATGTAAGATCTGCTTTTAATATTGTATTTTGTCCTCGGTGCACAGTACAACGTTTTACTGAGAGTACAAAAACAGCTCTGAAAATACAAGAGTCTGCAACGAGTTTATATACTCCTAGAAGGCACCTTTCACCGGATGAAACATCCGCCGGTAGGGGCATCCGCCGGGAGTAACATCCACAGGTAGTAACACTCGCCTGTAGTGACATCTGCCGGTGGTGCATCCTCCGGATGCAAAATCCACTGGTGCTCACGTCGACCGTGACGCACGCCAGTCGTTACATGCATCAACCGTGACGTACTTTGACCGTAACAAGGTGAAGTGGGAGGAGCTTAGCTGAGTGACATATACTATGTGCCACTCAAACTCCCGTGCAAGGATAATGGGAATGTAGTATAGTAAAAGCGGCTCGTTACAATAGCCTCGTCATCTTAGTGTTGTCCGCGCAGTAGAGAATGTCCTCGTCGTCATCAGGGTAGGCCGCCACATACAGGAGTTCCTCCATGTCAGACGAGTAGTCTGCGCAATAGAGGATGTCTTCTCCATCCGGGTCTGGTATCCAGGCAGCTTGTCCACCTTTCTTATCTTCCCGATCGTCCATGGAGGAGAAAAAGAAGGTTTGTAGCCTGAGGGTAGATTTAGGTAAGGATTAGGAAGGTTCGGTATCGAAGAGGTGGTAGGGTGTAATGATACGGTAGGGTAAGGGTACATTGCATGGGGGACATTTACGATGATTTTAACTAACTAGCTTATTCTAAGGGTCTACTACATTACGAGAGGATGACCTAAGGGGGGAAGTAATCAGATTAGAAGGGGGGAGGGAAAAGTCGGCTTGTCATCAGCGTTTCGAAAAAAGGGCTGCCACTTCTCGTCGCTGAGCGAGGCGGAGTGAATACGTGTCAGGTGGCGGTTGGTGGGTCATCGCAGGTTCGATATTTGGCTCCAACAGGCGTCGGTGGGGTTGGAATGTTGACGATGGTAACAGGGGCACTCGGGACAGGGCCGGGGTTTATTTGGGTTCCCATTTCGATGTCGCGACGGAGGGATTGGGGAGGGGCTAGCCAACTGCAGGGGTTGAAGTATCTGCAGTATGGGATGTAAAGTCCCAAAAGCGAACCTAACCCGCAAAACCGAAAAGCAAAAACGATGGACACGCCTACTCCCGATAGGATGCCGAAGTTCCGGAGCCAGTACCCGACTCTTGCCATGAACGAAATGTCTTTGGCTTACCCTGGGTGGACGAGGACGATGTCCACGTGCCGTTCCCCGTACATTTCGGTAACATAACCCATCTTGATATACGCCAGTATATCGGCCATAATTTTGGAGGCACCTAAGGGGTGTGAAGTTATCATGGGGTGTAAGTGCAGGTTCATTCATAGGAAGTTATCAAGTTCTAGCAGTGCTGTATCGATAAGACGACGTCCATGGGTGGCCAAATTAGGACTTACTGGTGCCCATGTATTGTTCTTGAAGTTGTGGGCCTTTCCGTTGAACTTGACGAAATTTGCGTTCCAATAACACTCGAAATACTTACTGGGCTCCCAACCATCCACGCTGATGGTTTGATTTCCTGCTTTTGGTTTAGCCCCACACGGTGTGAAGACCGTTTCGAATGTAACGTTTTGTGGGGAACATCGTAACGCTAAAATGGAGGCCCCAACAGCGAGTAGTGTCAGGCATAGCGGAAGGTTCAGATGCGAAGCTGCAAGCCAACTGTCATACTGGGCCGTCGTTGTGGCGGTGTGATAGGCTGCCCTGCGACTCTCGCATTGCAGGTTGCGGATCTCTCGAGCCAGGTGGTTGGAGATGTCCATCGCAAAATCCCTAATGTATTGGGTGTGGCTGGCGTATTCAATTTGTGACCGTGTTAGCATTAATAGTGCCAAACCTTCGGTTGCGTCCGTTTAGTTTGACTCCCCATCGGAGTGGTCAACTTCTTTAGGAGTCTCTCGAACCGCGATGATGACCTTGTCCATACCTAAGACCACGAGTGGAAGGCGGCTTGGCTTCCGTTTTCGCAGGTGGAGCTATTTTCAATTGGATATATTAAGTCCAGCTGTTTTACTGGATCTGGATGGTCCGTGGAGTACTTCACGCCGAATCCTTTTTCAATGATCCGTAGCTCACATGGCTTGTACTCCTTCCAGGTGTCTTCCTATACGAAAGTAACCAGATTGTGTTTAAAGGAACCACTGTGCGATCCCGGAATATCACCGATGGGGGAGCTCATGGTGCAGTTAGGGCACTCCGTCTGTAGTGTAATCTCCTCGAGGCGACAGTTGGTCATCTTTTTAGTGGTGGTCTGGAACAAGGTTGTCTAAACGAAAGGGTATTCTTCTATGACAAAGGTATTAGGGCAAATGATGTCCATGGCCTTGCCACGACATTGTCGTGAATCCCTCATCCTGCGGCACATCGCCTCCTCAACTTCGATGGGTTTGAAACTATTCCCACATGCTGCATGTCCTGCGAAACGTTTGATTTCCGGGAGAGTGGAATAGACGGCATACGTGATGGAGGTCGGTGGTTTAGGGGCGGCCTGATAAGCGCACTCTTCTTCGTCGGTTTTTCAAAACCCTAGATGCGCAGCGTTTTCGCAGTTGCAGACAGTGGCGTTGAACGCAACCGAGGGTGCAAGAAGGGATAGTGCCCGTAGGGACGTAAAAAGTAGTCTAAATAACCCTAAGTCAACCCTGAACCCTAAGTTCGTCCTGGACGAACTCGACGAAAAAGAAAGATAGCGTCCATTGACCAAGTGTGACATAAATAAGCTAGAACAACCCGCACGTTCAATCACGCTACGCAGAAAACTATCCGACGCATGTCCGTTCATTGAATGTGCATGCGACGCATAGTGTCCACACCACGGAGCCTGAACGAGCGAATCATCTGTTGGTAGCAGGCGCGAGGCGGTAAAAAAAAGAACAAGTTCACGGTTCGACTTGGCTGTCACCAGATGCAATACTCGATCAACCACGTCTAACGTTACTGATTTAATTTCACGCAATTAGAGACGAAAAATACATAAAAATATTGTTAGCACATGTAAGAACAAGGGGAGAAAGAGGTAAAGGGAAGGAAAAACGGTAACCACTTTGGCCAGACAATTTTAAATTTAAAACAATTAGGTTACATTTAAGAGTCCTAACAATTGTGTTAGGGAAAAAGCATAAGATATCTTAGGGATGCTATTGTTAGTGTAACGACCCACATAACACAAGGCAGTCCGTCGGATGTCCGACAGATGTCGGGGTCGGATGTTGAGTACATCTTTTTGATATCCTCCGGACAGCCTGATATCCGATTTGGATGTCCTATGGATGTAATTTTTTTTGGTTTGGACCGCCCTCAACAGTGCCGTCGGACATTCCGATATCCGGACGGACTTTCATTTGGCTATAAATATGACATGTATTGGACCTCTAATCTTGCAAAAACATTAGGCTATATCAGGATTAGAACGCGAGTCTCCCGCACCACAGTCGAATATTATTCCACTGTGTCAATCTATATATATATAGAAAATATGAATATATTTTCGAACAATACAATCAAATTGTTGTAAAACACTTGAGCTTTTTCGATAACAAATCAGATACAGGATTTTTAAGAAGTTAAGATGATGTCGAACTTAGGTTAAACCAGAAGTGTATAAATTGAAATTAAACAATTTAGGCTTAATATTTTTTGAATTTTAAACTTCAGCATGATTTATTAAGTTTAAAGTAGTTTTTTTATTATTTGAAATTAAAATCCTATCATAAGTATACTTGCTTCGAATATTGTTAGAAGCCGAATAATATTTATTTTCTGTAAGTTAATTTCCAATGGCTTGGTTCCCGTAAGCTAAACGGAAAGCCTGTGCAAACAAACTCACGACTTACATATATTAATTAATAAATATTAATTTTTTGTAATAAATTTAAAAATAAACCATCCGGCAAATAGATAATTACTCCTTTATTTTTTAAATTTTTTCGTATTAAATGCTGGACTTAAAATAAAAATACGTTCAAGGGAAACATTTTAACAAGGTTAAGTTTTCCCCTTTTGGAAACAAAGAAATTTTGACAATTAATAATGAAAGTTAGTGATCGGCCCATATTAGTTCTAATCGAGTAAACCGCCCCGCACCGATAAAGTGCATTCGGGGTTGAATTGAGGTGCCATTTTTTCAACCGGGGCGGTGCGGGGGAAAATTTTAGGTTAACCCGTTGCCCCGGAGCAATTTAAAAAAAAATGCCGTTCTTTCGGTTTCAGAGTAAAAATCAGGGCCAGCGGGTAGAACGAGCTATTATCGGGGATGTTATCGGATAGATCGGGTGAAACAGTCAATCGACAATGTTTTTTGCATGGATGAATCGATTGATTGCAATCCAATTGATTGCAAACCCCAATTGAATTCGGGGAGAAGAATTTTCCACCCTGAGCCACGCCTCGATGGCCCGAAATGAGAAAAAAAAATTGGAAAAAAGCGCCCCGATTGGCTCGAGGCCTATCCTTAAATGAAACAATTGAAAATCTTCTTGGCTGTTGGAAGGAGGTCCGTATAATATAATTTTCGCACATCCATTGCACTTCCAAGGTGACTAGCCGACGGACATCCCTGGAACTACCCATAGAGTACATAGATATCTAACGGATGTTCGGCCATGATTCGGACATCCGACGGCAGAAATGTGCTATATGGGGAAGGCCTACAAATACGTTTACTTATAATACCCACATTTGTATTCTATTATGTTTACTCTTCCTTGGCATATAATTATGTCTACATTTTACTTTCTCACATTCACTCTTCTCTTGCATATTATTCAAATATTGTAATCCGCATAGCAACATTAGTCATCGACATCTTAGCGTTGACCCAAATTAACAACTGCGGTCTGGCTCAGACGTGCGATATAATCATGCCACTAAACAAACATCCGTGGATTGGTCACACGTGCGACGCACATCACACCATCAAATAAACATCCGTTTTATTGGTCGCATGCGCGATTCCAATCAAGCCATTAAACGAACACCTTCTGATTGGCTGCAGGCGCGACATAGCCACACGTCAATAGCATCACGCCACTTTGACGAGTTGCGAGGTTTCATGGTGAACCCACAAATCTGGGAAAGATCAGACAACCAGCAGCTCGCTAAACGTTCAGTTTCCTTCAGCAAAACTAGTTCTCCTCCTAACTTGCCTTTGTGTTTTTCTCTTACATCAAGTGTTTCACCGCCTACCTGCTTTCCGTAAGTGCCTTTCCGAGTTGTATTTCCTATCGCCTCTTTCCATCTTTTATTTCACCCATATCTCTCGCGCTACTACGGTAAGACAAAACTACGTTGTCTCCATTTTCACTTTTTTTTATGTCCTTATATTCTTATACGTGCATTCTCCTTATATTGTATGGCCTAGTCGAGTAATACACAGTCGTCATTGTGGGTAAACGCCTCCGAGTTCCTTGTTAATATTAATTTGTCTTAATCTGTAAAGTCATCCACCCGAGAGGGAGAATGCTTTACATTACATAATTATTACTCTTAAAAAAATCAAATTAGGCTTCTACTACGCATTTTTTAAAAGGGAAAATATGACGTTAAAATTTTTTATATTATACTGTCACGTGGTCAATGACCACGTTATGTGATCCGGTATGCAATGCTACCGGACGTGTGACGTCAGTGTTTTCCCCCCATATATAGTCCCCCGTGGTCGTGTATCGGGAGGCAGTCTTAGTCTTGTGAACGGTCAATACAACATACTGTTACATGGTGGAGATGCAGAACCTCCGGTAAGTCTCTTTTGTGGTTGTGTTTCTCTTCGATTCTGTGCTGCGGAGGCGGTGGCTGTCAGGGACCCCTGAGAGTCGACGACCCAACTGGTTTTAGCACCTTAAATTGTTGGGGTACGGGGTCACGGCTCCGACCGTAGGGCAATCGGGGGAAGCATAACGAAGGAAAGACACCGGGGGGAAAACGGTGAAAAGGGCTAAGGCGGGGCAGACGGGTACATTGAGGGAACGTGGATAGCGGAAACCGGGAGCCGAAGTGGTCGGCAAGAATCGGGGCAGTGAACCGTGAGCCGAAGAGTTCGGCAAGAAGCGGAGAAGTGACCGTGAGCCGAAGTGTTCCGCAAGAATCGGGGCAGTGAACCGTGAGCCGAAGAGGTCGGCAAGAAGCGGAAAAGTGACCGTGAGCCGAAGTGTTCGGCAATAATCGGGGCAGTGAACCGTGAGCCGAAGTTTTCGGCAAGAATCGGAGAAGTGAACCGTGAGCCAAAGTTGTTGGCAAGAAGCGGAGAAGTGAACCGGGAGCTGAAGAGTTCGGCAAGAAACAGGCGGTGCGAGGATTGCGGGAAGTAGATGATAGGAGAGGAGGACGTAAGGAGCGGGGAGAGAATCCGAGACGCTCGGGGACGGTTCGTGGCACGGGGTAGTTGGGGAATACCCGAGATCGGGAGTGCATCCCAGGGGCGGGCGAGGACGCGCAGTCGACCGTTGAGGGAAAGCGGAACGGAAGAGCGAGGAGAAATAGAGGAAGGGGCTAACGAACCCCAACAGGAGCAGCGACCGGCATCCGTTCGGCAGGAGTATCATCTCACATTCAGTGAGGAGGAAACTGAGTGGTGGGAGGACGCCGAAGAGGAAGAAGGATCGGGAGAACACGGAGAAGAGCAGCCAGAGTGGGATTTCACGGATTTGAGAAGAAGATCATCGAATATCAGTAGCTACATCCGGGGATTCAGAGCAGCTCAACAGCAACTGGGCGCAAGGCACGCGATGGCCGCACAGATAAAATTCCAATCCCCACCCACCTTCGGGGGGGAAGGACGGGGAAGACGTCGTGCAGTGGATGCATCGATACGAAAGAATCGGGAGATATAATCGATGGGGAGATGAAGAACTTCGCGACCACGTGGAGCTGTCGCTGTCCGGGGCAGCGCAGAAGTGGTACTCATATAAAGAGGCCGCGGGACAACTAGCAGCCGAATGGGAGGATGTTGCAGGACCGCCAATTGTACCCGGAGTAAAAACACAGCTGTTGGAGCAATTCAAGCCAGTCAATCAGAATCGATTCAATGAAGCGAAACTGAGAGAACGCAAACAAGGAATCGAGGAATCCACGATCGAGTATTTTTACGACATCCTGGATTTATGCCGCAGAGTAGACCCGAATATGTCCGAAGCTACGAGATTGGCGCACCTATGGAGAGGACTCAAGCCAAGTTTACTAGAGAAACTCTGGAGTTTGAAACCCAACTCATGTGACGAATTCCTTCAAGAAATTAAGCGGTATCAGGAAATGACTTCCCGAGAAAGACACGAGGAATGGGTGATGGGCGTGGTCGGAAAACAAACACCAACGGCGGGGAGTGAGAGAATGGATCGAATAGAAAAATTGCTAGAGGGACTGATGGGAGCCGTTGCATTAAGGAATGCATCAGGGGCAGCCGCACAGCAAGGAGAAAGAGCGGAGAGTCAACAGTATCGGTCGGAGAACCGATCGATACTGAAATGGACTTCGGATGGGGAACCTATCTGCAGCAGATGTAAGACGGAGGGACACATCAGGAGAGAGTGTCCAACAAGAACAAACGGTCAGGGAGGCCTGAGGGGTCGGACGCCGGATGGACAGGTCGTATGCTACGGGTGTGAAGGGATAGGACACATACGTCGTGACTGCCCGAGCTCCCAGCGAGAAGGAGGGGCACCACAACAGCAACGGCAGGTGCGATTCGCTGGAGAGGGTAGGCAAGTAATTGGTCTAGTAGGGACACAGCATGTAGACCCGGAGGTGCTAGCATGGCCAATTCTGAAAATCGACATCCAGAGGATGGTAGTACTGGATGTGTGGTGCTGGGGAAAACGGGTGGCTGCCGTGATAGATACAGGGGCGGGAGTGTCCGTGTGTTCGCCCAAATTAGTAAGAGAACTAGGGATAACAGTGACACCATGGCACGCAAATCGTCTAGTATCAGTTGACGGCAAGGAGATTCAACCGGGAGGAGCCGCAATGCTGTCAGTATCAGATGGGAGGATGACCGTCAAGGGGGAGGCTTTGGTTCTGGACGGCGACATCGACTTACTTCTGGGGAAAGACATGTTGGAAAAACTTGGAACGCGGATGAAGATTGGGGCTTTTACCGGAGATCTTCATTGGAGACACTGCCGTGGGAGCACCGGTGGAAGAGATGACGGAGGAAACACCGAAACTAGTAGTCCAGAATGGATGCGGGGTCCCACCCCGATCGAGGAAAGTGGTCGCAACTCAACCACTAGATTCGAATGGGTTTGGCGAAGGTGCATTCATGGAACCATCCCAAGCATTGCAGACGACGAAAAGGGTGTCGACGGGTAAGGTCCTAGTTAGCGGCGTGGGAACAATCGGACAGATGGCGATAACCCACTTATCGGACCACAAACAATGGATCGAAGAGGGGACGGTGTTAGGAATAATCGATCCAGTGACCGAAATCAAGGAGGGAGACACGCCAGTAGCCGTCGCGACAGCAGCGGCAGAGAAGAAAGCGCGTCGGGAGCACAAATTTGACAGCAGGATTGGAGAAGGGTTAATGCCGACAGACAGAGAAAAGATCCGAGAAGTGTTAGTGGAATATGGCGACTATTTTTCGTGGCCCGGAGACCAACTAGGACTGTGTACGGCAGCAGGGCAGACAATAGAGGCCAGGGGAAAGGACATCCGTGACCGAGAAGCTGAAACTAGAGAGACTATACCCCTGGACGAGGAGGTGCAAGAAGCTCGAAATGAAAGGGTGGACGATCAGGTGCGTCGATCAACACGAGTCCGGATGCCACCGGTACGATACGGACAAATGCCGCAGGTGGCAGTGGGGGCTCTTCTCCTTCTGCTAGGACTACTAGGACCGCGGATGGGGGAACTTTGCCCACCTACTCAACTGCGGTCGGTAGACGACTCAGTAGACGACTCGGAGAGGGAAAAACGAGCGGCGGAACATCATACATACCCACTCGAGCTATGGAGTGTGGGAGCAGCGTTGTTTATGGCCAGTGTGGCTGTGTTCAGCATCCAGTGGTGCCGCGGGAGAAAAGGAGACGTTAATAGGGCCGACCTTCGGGAACGCCTACGGATAGTGGAGGAGTTCGTAGAAGAAGAAGCTAAGAAGCGACGTGCGCGGCGGTGGAGTACCGCCGAAAGAAAAAGGATGATGTTTTTTTTTTTTGGGGGGGGTGTCATGTGACTTATATCATGTACCAATGTTCCCGAATTTCTTTCGGTATATCTTTTTTTGTAATGTTTGTTTTTTTAGTAATGCATTCGGGGACGAATGCAGCTAGAGGGGGAGATGTCACGTGGTCAATGACCACGTTATGTGATCCGGTATGCAATGCTACCGGACGTGTGACGTCAGTGTTTTCCCCCCATATATAGTCCCCCGTGGTCGTGTATCGGGAGGCAGTCTTAGTCTTGTGAACGGTCAATACAACATACTGTTACAATACTCATAAAAAGAAAAAGTTATTCTTAATGCGAGGGGGAAAAATAGAACTTTTTTCTTTGTTAACCACTACCACAGACTACGAGGATATCCCCTATCTCACTGTGTAGGTGAGGCTTAGGCTTACCACTAGGGGCATGGCGTACGGATTGGAAAAATTTTTCTACTTTTTTCTCATTGCAGTACTGAATACTTGCTTCAAACCAGACATGCCGTTTGATCACCAAAGTGATCGATCGCTCGTTCATTGATCATTCAAGAAAACTGATCAATCACTCGCTCAATCGATCATTTTTCGATCGCTCGCTCAATCGATCATTTTTCGATCAAAGAATTTGTAGAATTTTAGTTTTCCGTGCGTTACACGTATAATTTACAAGCTGATTCTTTACTTATACCCAAAACGTCAAGCTCCGCCCCTTTCCCACATAAACTACTCCCGTGAACGCTATTTAGGGATTTTAAAAATGACAAAAATTTTTTCACTTTTTAGCAATTTGAACGCACACCTTTCCCAGGTTACGGCGTAAATTTATGTGAAGTATTTTAGACGCAAATTGCAATAAAAAAAGGAAAAAGGAGGTTGGGAAATCCAGGGTGTCTAAATCCTCTTGGTAAACCAAATGGGAATTAAAGAGACCTCTATCAAACTAAAATCTACCGCTGATTTATTTCATTTTGGCATGTGTGTCTGCAAAAACGTTTTAAAATTGCTTTCGCAAATCATAGATGGCGTTCTGTTAGTGATCAAAATTGATCAACGACCTTTCGATCTCGATCTCGATCTGAGTAATTGATCAATCGAAAAAATCTATTGATCAAATCGATCTGAATCAACAATCGAACGCAGTATGTCTGCTTCACACACACGTGTTAGCGGGAATCGTAGTTAACTTTATGTCTTTTATTGTACACTTTAATTTTCTAGATCCTTTTCCAATATCCCGTGGATTATTTCAGAATTTAATTCAAATTTTTGGTTGGGTTTCTTAAATTATATATTTACCCCTTCTTTTCCGATTTCGGAACGGTACGTCCGTACTACATAAATACTTCTACTACTATACTACATAAATTCTGAAATGTGTTGAAGCTTCCTCTTCTAGAAATCTTTTCTAACGAATACTGAAGCTGTCAGTTTTCCACCAGCCCACATAACACAAGGTAGTCTGTCGGATGTCCGACATATGTCGAGGTCGGATGTTTAGTACATCTTTTTTATATCAGCCGGATAGCCCGACATTAGATTTGGATGTTCGACGGATGTAATTTTTCGTGGTTTTGACCACCCTAAATAGCGCCGTCAGACACTCTAAGGATATCCGAACGGGCTTTCATTGGGCTATAAATATGACATGTATTGGATTTCTAATCTTGTAAAAATAATAGCCGGTGTCTGGATTCAAACTCGGGTCTCCCGAACAACGGTCGAATCTTATTCCACTGCGCCAATTTACGCACAGTGTTAATTTCATTTTCAAAAAATCGAATCGAATTGTTGTAAAACACTTTAGGTTTTTTCGATAACAAATCACCAACAGGATTTTGAAAAAGTCAAGACAATGTCGAACTTAAGGTTAAACCAGATGTGTATAAATTGCAATGAAACAAATTATGCTAAATATTTTTAAAATTTTAAACTTCAGCATGATTTATTAAGTTTAAAGCAGTTTTTCATTATTTGAAATTAAAATCCTATCATAAGTATGCTTCCTTCGAATATTACTAAACGCCGAATAATATATATTTTCTTTGCTCCATTATTTTATAGCTTAAAATAATTTCCAATGACTTGGTTTCCTTAAGCTAAACGGCAAGGGTGCGCAAACAAAATCACGACTTTCATAAATTTTATTAATTTTTTTGTAATAAATTTGAAAATAAACCATCCCGGCAAATAGATAACTACCCCTTTATTTTTTAATATTTGTCGTGGTAAATGCTGGACTTAAAATCAAAATACGTTCTAGGGCAAAATTTGAACACGGTAAGTTCCCCCTTTTTGGAATCAAATAAATTTCGACAGTCAATAATAAAACTTAGCGATTGGCCTCGGTTAGCTCTAATCGAGTAAACAACCCCGCACCGAAAAAGCCTTGTTTTTAAAAAACACACCACCCTGGGGGTTGCAAAAATGTCCCGACCTGTAACTTGCCTTAAAGCGTAATACCTTAAGGCATTAAAAAAATATCTAGACTTACCCAACCCTACCCTGTCGTGTCCATCACCCCGTCTACCCTCCCCCTTAAAGAAAAACAAACAAAAAACCCATTACCCCGCCAATAGGTGGCTTTAAAAAATTAAATCGGTGTTCGGATTTTTGTGCAGGATACTGTACACTTCAAAATAAGATCAACCACGGCAGCATGCTTTGTCGGTTTGACAATCATCGAGATCGCGAAAGAAGGAAGCTGCATATATTTCAGCCGAGTTACATCAACAAGATCCTTAGAAAGTTCGGCATGAAAGAGTGTAATCCGAAGAGTCTTCCCGCAGACCCGTGTTTAAGACTACCGCTCTCGGATGAGAAGAGATTATCTGTCGCAGAATGTGAAACACCATATCGTGAAGCAGTTGGTAGTTTGATGTACCTCATGACAGCCTTTCGCCCAGACATCGTCTTTGCCGTAGGACAAGTAGATCAACACTGTGAAAATCCTGGAGCTCATCACTGGACTGCAGTCAAGAGAATCTTTGCATACCTCCAAGGAACATCAAATTATGGATTCTGTTTTAGCGGCGAAGAAGGCGGTTCTCTGATTGGATTTACCGACGCAGACTATGCCGAAGACCCAGCTAGTCGTGGTTCAACTACAAGTTTTGTTTTCCTTTAAACTTTGGTCCAATAGTATGGAGCAGCCGATGACAGAACTGTGTTGCCCTTTCCACCACCGAAGCTTAGTTTTTAGCAGCAGGCGAGACAGTAAAAGAAGCCATCTGGCTTAAACGCATGCTGCATGAGGTGGATCCGCAACGGGTGACGTCGGTGCCCATACTCTGTGACAATCAGAGCGCGATCAGGCTGATAAAGAATCCGGAATTTCATCAACGTACGAAGCACATAGACGTCTGATACTACTTCATACGAGACACACTAGAGTCCGGAGATATCGCAGTCTCACACATCAGGACGGAGGATCAATTAGCGGAAATCTGTACGTAGCCACTGCCAATCTGTTCTCCTACCGTACAATGAGCAGTGATTTCATCTAATGATCAATTGGGAAGCCAAAGTCTAGCACCAAGAACTCAACTACAAATATTTGCTGTAGCAACTTAGCGTAATACTGCAAGTAAGAACATCTTTTAATCACTTACAGAGTTGTTATTGATTCTTTAAATGGTTGTATTTGTAGACAATCGTGTCCAGGCAGTTCCTCGTCGCAAAGCAATGATTTCGTAAAATGATAATTTGAACTGTCGAAGTCTACCATCATCTGCAGGGTCGACTCAAGTTAGTAAAGGAGCAGCTGAGAATAAACCTGCTAGTACAGCAGAGAAGCAACGTTTTAACAGGGTTTTGTGAGTCAGTTACTTTCTTTATTCAGTTACCAACTGCATGAGAAGTATTAGTGTTTGTTGGCTCTCGCCTCCAAGCGGCGTCAACTGTCGTCGAACGGACAGCGATTTCATCTCATGATAAATTGGGCAGCCAAAGTCTAGCACCAGAATTCTCGACTGCAAGTATTTTTGGAGCTTTTGAGTGTATTGTTTGTAATTGAATACAACTAAAAATTTGAAACTGGAACTCTTTTATTTCTAAATAATGAATTATGATAACTAGATCTAAACGCGTAGCGATTCCTATAAAATTATATTAAATGAAATTTTCTAGATTTAAACTTCACGCCTCAACGTAATGGATGGTAATGTCCAAATCAGGGATTAGGCAGAATCAACATGCAATTTAAAATAATAAAAAAACGACAACTTCGTGTTTTTTGTTTACGAAGAACAAGAAAAACACACATTTTTTATAATTTAATGAAGAATAGGGACTAAACGATCCACCTGAAGTTTTTAAATGAATGATGAATTAAATATTTTATTATATTAATTAAATTAAATATATTTCTTTAGATTTCTTTATATATATATTTAAACTTAATTATTCATGTTATAATTGTTAAACAAACATACAATTTTCATGACCAGGTTCATTTTGAAATCTCATTTAAACTTTAAACGCGGGTCTACCGCATTGCTGACAAAAACTGATCTTATAATCCATTAACAACTTACCAGGTGATTTCAATGATGAAAAGAATTTAGTATTTCTATATGCTACCCGACTATAGGGCTGTTCGACATCTATTTCGCATTTGATTCTATCGCGCAACGCAGCATTCGACGGCCGATTTTGTCTGCTATAACTGAATTGTGAAAGGAAAAAAAAAAAAAAAAAATTCAATAAAATTAAAAAAACTGGGCATCACATTCAGCAAATCCAGGAACATCCAATGTACAGAATGGAAAATTTGGAAGACCCAAGTCCATCCGCCCCTGTGTCGTTGAAATTGAGTGATCCAAATTTATCGTTGTGTGATTTATCATACGCCCAAAAGGTGAAACTCACCCAGGAAGTCACCCGTCTCTTTGGACAACTGCATAAGATGCAACCGAATCAAGCCGGCACAGCTCTTATCCTTCACCCCAAAACTACGGCCCAAAAACTCCAAATCTTGGCTACCTCCCAGGTACTAGAGTACAAAGTGACTATTACCAACATAGAAGCAGAATGGCTCAATAAAGGTGTAATACATGGGGTTCCAATCGAATTGCATGGAAGCAACGAACTAGACACCCTCATGGAGGAAGTAGGAGTCACAAACTACACAGGTATCCCATCGAAAGCAGGAAACAGCATCACAGTTATACTCACCTTCCCGACGACCATTATCCCCCGAAGTCTCCTGATTGCTGATTGGAGCTACCCAATTAAACCTTATATACCAAAACCATTACAATGCAAGAAACGCTGGAGACTTGGTCACTCCCAGAAAACATGTAGACAAGAAACAGTATGCCCAAACTGTCACAAAGGTCACCTACAGAACGAAGACTGCAACCATCATAAGTTCTGTATAAATTGTCATAGTAGAGACCATAGCTCCACTGATAAGGATTGCCCTAAATACAAGAAGAAACAAGACATTATCAGGATGGCTATCAAGATGAAAATTTCGTTTAATGAAGCTGAAGCTAGGCTGAACCAAAATACTTACCAGGACTGGACTTTCGTCCCAGAGATCCATCAAGCTGAACACCCCAGAAATTCACAACCCCGTAAGCAGCAAATCGAATCAACCCAAGAAATAGAAACACTCAAATCAAGGATCGAAACACTAGAAAACAAACAAAAGTCTACAGAAGAAGCACTAACGAAAATTGAGTTGAACATAGCCAAACTGGTCAAAATTGAGGAAAAAATAGCTTCCTTAGAAAATTCTATTCAAGAGGGCTCGAACAAATTACCCAACCAGCTAGACCAAAAATTTGCCATGCTGCTAAGCAACATAGCAACGAATAGACGTGCACCCTCAAGCAAAATTCCTAAATTGATGGGTAAAACAACCACCAGCAAACAGTATGAACCAGAAGTAACAACACCAGGACGATCATACCTGCCCTCTTCCCCTGAAATCGACATGGATGTAGACGGAATACTATCAGAAACATGGATAAACCAACGAACAATTGAAAATAATGAATAATAAGTTTAAAATCTTACAATTCAATGCAAGAGGCCTTAATAAAGATAAAAAAACGAATTTCAAGCATACCTCTATCACATAAAACCTGATGTCATCCTCTTATCCGAAACGTGGTGGAAGGATAACTTCGTACCAACCTTCCCAAATTTTAAGATGCACTTCTGTAATCGCCCATCAGGAAGAGGAGGAGGTGTAGCCTTACTGATACGTAAGGACTGGCAAACTACCCCGATCGCTATACCAACCCTCTCAAACTGTGAAGCAATTGGGGTTACCCTGACCATCTCGGCCTCAAGGAAAATTGAAATATTTTCAATTTATTGTCCAAATGGAAACTCTACCATCTCTAGTCTCTTATCCTATCTGTCAAACAGGAAAAATGAATGCATTATCGGTGGAGATTTTAATGGACATTCACCAAGATGGACCAAAGACAACACGTTCAATACGGTGGGCAGGGAAATTGAACAATTCCTAACAGGTGCAGATCAACTAATCTTAATCACTCCGAGAGGCCTAACTACTAGAATGGATCCAAGTACACGCAGGTGCAACACGCTAGACCTCCTAATAACCCATCCAAGCCTCGCCTATCATGCTAATATTCCATGGTCGGACCCTTCTTAAGGAGTGACCACTTCCCAATCCTCACTGAATTGAACTCTACAGACCGCATCAACAAAGAAAAAATTCAACCCAGATGGACTCTGGTAGATGACAAATGGCCGGAATGGAACAGGAAGATATCTGATTACCTCCGTAGAGAACATATCCTGACAATAGCCAACCCAAAAGAGGCATTCAAAATCTTCTACACTGCTATCACACAAGCAAGTAAAGAAACTTTCCGCCTGAAATCAAATAGAAGTCAGACAAAGTACCCCCAAAGACCATGGTGGAATCCAGAGTGCTCAAAAAGAGTTGCATTATGCCGCAAAGCATGGAGAACTTGGACCAAATGGCCCACGCCTGAAAATAAATCAGACCTCAACAGAGCAATCGCGGAAAAAAAGAAAACTATTCTGACTTCGAAAAGAAATGCATGGGATAAGTTCCTCGCCTCCATAAATATGAATAAAGATCCCAAGGCTACATGGAATTTCGTAAAGAAAATGTCCAATTTACCAGTGAAATCTCCCCAGTGCAACCATTTAACCTACCAGACGGAACGGAAATCACCCAACCGCATCAAAAAGCACAAATCCTAGCAGAAGTTTTCACAAAATATCAACGAATACCAACACCCTCTGACAACAACTCCAAAACCCACGTTAAACAGATGGAAACAGAAATCAGGAAAGCCTCACAGGATTGCTGGATAGATAGTTACAATCAACCGATAACACTTACCGAAATACAGGAAGCCATAAACCAGCTGAAGAATACCACCATGGGAGACGACCTAGTCCACAACACTATGCTAAGAAACCTAGACAAAACAAACACCGAATTATTCCTTCATCTTTTAAACCTATCCTACAACACGTCATACATACCTAGACAATGGAAAATTTCCACCATTATCCCTATTCCCAAACCAGGAAAAGTACCTTCGGACCCGGAAGCATACAGACCTATAGCCTTAACTTCCTGCGTTAGCAAGCTGATGGAGAAAATAATCAGTAAACGACTGGCATGGCACCTTGAAACTAATATACTTCTACCAAGCAATCAAGCAGGATTCCGCCAAGGCCGTTCAACCCTAGACCAGATCCTGACCCTGGAGGCTCTCATTAAACAAGGTTTCAACAAAGGCATTAATACCTATGCTGTCTTTCTGGACATTGCTGGAGCGTACGACTCGACGTGGCACCTCGGATTGCTTTTCAAACTTTCCCAGTTTAGTATTCGGGGCAAACTCCTTCTATGGATAAAACATTTCCTGGAAAAAAGAAAGATGAAAGTAACAATTGATGGAGGTAAATCTGACACCGCAAAACAAAACGTAGGAGTGCCCCAAGGATCAGTCCTGAGTCCCATTCTCTTCCTAGTGATGATGCACGATTTCCCATCAAGAAAACTGAACACTAACATCATCTTCACAGACGACGTAGCTACCCTATGCAGAGCCCAGAACAATCACACTGCACTCCAGATCCTTCAACCCCACCTGAACGCAATAGGAAAGTGGGCCACAAAGTGGAGATTGAAATTCGCCGTCCCCAAATGTGCGTTAGTTGTCTTCTCAAGGCAGAGACATCCCCCAAAAAATCTAAAACACGTTTTAAATAGCCAGATAATCAACATGACAAACGGATTCAAATACCTAAGAGTGATCTTCGATTCCAAACTAAGATGGAACGCCCAAGTGGACTATGTGTGCTCCAAGGTAGAAAAGAAAGGACTGGTGCTAAGATGCTTAAGCAAGCAAAGATCGCCACCGGATATCACTACGCTTATTAACCTTTACAAAGCCTTAGTCAGAAGCGTCTTTGATTATGCCTCACCAGTTTTAGTTTCTGCGACGAACTCCCTTTTAAAAAAGCTGGAAACCACGCAAAATAAATTTCTACGCCTTATCCTGCAAGCCTTCCGCTCCACCCCCATCATACAATTACAGCTGGAACTCGGGATAGAACCACTCCTAGACAGACGTAAATACCTTGCAACAAGATATTTAGTAAGAGCTACAACAAACAACCACAATAACCCAGTTCAATCTTTACTAAATAACTTGCAACACCATCGAATAAGTTGGAAAATTCGATCCACACCGAGCCTGATCCTAATCAACGACTACCTTAACGAATGCCTTAATGATAGGGGAAGAATAGAGACACACCAAATAGGACACTTACCTCCGCCATGGGAAATCAAGCACTTTCCATTCCAAAAACTGGCCATCAGCAAGAAGGAAGCCATCTTGAACCCTCCTAAAACAAGAGCACTCTTTGACAAATTTCTAGTTAACATGCCCAAGTACAGCATGGTATACTTCACTGACGGTTCCCATGACCATATACAAGATGTAGCTGGATATAGTGTATGGTGCCCAAAACGTCATCTGGCAGAATCCTGGAAACTGACCGAAGCTCGCAGCTCTTCAACGACGGAGCTATGTGCAATAGAAAGAACATTAGATATTATCAAAGAGTATGAAGCACAAGACAACGTACTAGTATGTGACTCTCTATCTGCCCTCCAATTGACTACAGGTTCAAAATCCACCAAAAGTGTTCTAATTAACAAGATCCTGCAAAAACAAGAAGATATAAGAAGCTCTAAGAAACAAATAATTAAACTGTGGATCCCAAGCCACGTAGGTATTGCAGGAAATGAAAGGGCTGACTCCCTAGCCAAACTTGGACACACATCCTCCCTTGTAAATGAGAACAACAACAACTCAGTAGAAGAAATCCTACAAGAAATAAAAAAAAACATCAACAAAGCCACACTTACCAATCTCACCTCTATACAAAGCTCTTCAAACAGGATAAATGCTATGCTGCGTACAGAAATGGGCCCCCTCCCCTGGCATCTGATATTTTCAACTCCAATCAACCGTAAACTCCATAGACTTCGCAGTGGGCATAACAAGTTGTCACCTATCATGTCTAAAATAGACGACACAATAGACTCCCAATGCCGAACATGCCACATCTCTCTTACTTCTGAACACATCATTATCCACTGCCCAAACTTCCAACCTGAAAGAGACAAACTGAAACAAATAATGCAAAAATTGAATACTGATTTCTCTCTACCTACTGTACTCGGCATTAACTCATCTATTCCCATTTCCAACCAATATGTTATACAAAAAGCACTTGTGAAATTCCTTGGAGAAACTAATATTCTCAGCCAACTGTAAACAGAAACGCTGAGGAAACGCGAGTGTGACCAAACAAAACGCACATGAAAACTCCCGGAAATATAACAGTGACACCTAACGGCGCAAAAGGAGTCTAAAGAGACTCCAAAACTGGCTGCAGAAGCAGCCGGGTGCCTAAAACTTGAAACTTGAAACTTGAAAGGTTGTTTTTTTTAAACTTCTTCTTTGTTTTCAGTGGAAAAGTTGTCGCTTAAAGTAGTTCAAAGTATAGAGTAATCTGAAAATTTGACATTAATAGAATGGGTGTCAGAAGGTTGCAAAGTGCCCAACTGCCGCAACACCAAAAGCGGAAGTGTAAAAGTATTTAGTTTACCGAAGGCGGGCCAGCCACGAGACCTTTGGTTGAAGAGAATGGCGATAAATTATGGTTGCCATAATACTTACGAGTCCAAATGCATAGTCGGAACACGACATAGTTTTGAAGCGTGGAAAACCTGTCTGTGTGTTCATTTTGTATCAGGTATTCATCTTTATATTATCACCACTACTAACAATAATTATATTTCTGTCATTCTTTTTTTAGGAAAGCCGAGTGGTGAATTCAACCAAAAACATGTTGATTAGGCAGCGTCTATCAATTTGGGATTGAAAAGCCAAAACTACGTATATCTATTGTCTCGTTGTGCTTTTTCATAGTTAAGACAGATTAATTTGCCTTGTGACTTACTTGTTTGAATACGTCCTAATTGTTATAATATATACAATAACTTTTCACTATTAAATGTTGAAAATTATCATCGGTTTGGAATATGCACCCGTCCAAGTACACAGTTGTTCGATGCTGGTTATTTGTTCGTTTATCTATGAAGACACCATGCAAACTTGAAGTAGTCCAGCAACATGGTTGCACACTTTCCCCAATCTAAAAAAAGTTAAATAAAAGTAACAACATGCTTATTTCTGCTATACACATCAATTTTTCTCACCCAGCAGCACACGTGCAATGTGCGCAAATAACTGAGCATAATTGAATTGAAACTGCTACCCATCATGGTTTGTGTGGGCTCTCAATTAAAGCTTGGGAAAGTGAGACCTAACAATAAATGGATTATTATTATTTATGTGATTGGAAATGTAGTTTTACTTTAAGATACATTGGCCTTTATCAATACAACTTGGGTTGCGAGAGCAATTATCATGAAATCTCTAACCAGCCATCTCTAACAGCCTGCTGCGATTCAGAAGAAATGCCCATGTATGCACCAAGGGCCTCCAAGTGGTTTTGATAACTTTTGGTTTCGACCAAATAGATGAATATGTCTGGGGGAGAAATTTTGGGAACATTTGGGCAACAATCTAATCCGTGTATCTACCTAGAATTGAAGATTGAATATTGACACTCACTATTTAACAATTTTAACTTATCTCAGTAACGAGTTTTTGCATCACTTACGAGTCCAATTGCATAGTCGGAACACGACATGGTTTTACACTAACACAAAAAACAAAACGATGAATAACGTGAAACGAAGCACTAACTTTTTCAGCTAAATTTTTAAATTTATTCATATTTCGCACACTAAAAAAACAGTCATAGCAGACAGAATCAGCCGTCGAATGCTGCATTGCGCGATAAAATCAAATGCAAAAAAAAGATGTCGAACAGTCCTTTACCCAAACTGTACCCTACCCTATAATGACCATAACAAGCAATGGAAGGTGACTCTGTTTTCTAATGCAGAAATTTTTCTTGTTAGCCTGGGGGTAGAAGAGTCTACCGAAGATATAGTCTACACTTTTTTCCATACATTTAACAATTACCTGGGGCAAAACATAATCATAACCCCACTTATGATGGTTTTGCGCCAAATACGACCTACATCTATTTTAAAAGGCAAACAATTTATATTTTATTCCCACAGATGGCTATTTCAAAATCAATTAGTGTTCTCCTTTTTCTACAGGATACTGAACGTACCTAAATTAAAAATCGCGAAATGGAACAAAATTCCTCTTGGTTTTCCATATGTCTGCTGTGCCCTCACACGGGCTATCGCCTAACTTCAATCATGGAAAGTATCAATATTATCCATGAAAAAAGAAAATGATAGGCGAAGAATGTCTATGAAAACCTAGGATGTTTAAAGCTATGTGATACTAAAAAAACGAAAAGGAGGAGGGCTTCAACAGGCAAAAGAGATCCAATATGAAGATTGAATTTTTTTACAGAAGTAGTAGATTTAGGGTGAAGTGTGTTTATTTACTTACCATTGACTTTTTTCATGTACAGGTCAGAGCAACTCAAGTATCCTTGTTCCTTGAAACCAACCGGTTATGTCTATATTGTTCTAATAAGCTAGGGCACTAGTGAAAAGGGATAAAGGACTTGTTTTTAAAATGCCACTCGTCCATCAGATGAAAAATACTTTATCTTTGTTCCTTTTTTCCCTGTCTGACCTACCCCCAGTGTCTATATTACCATCACGTAAAGATTGACCCCCGGCCTAGCAGGCCAGTGGTTTCCATGTTGCACGTGTCAAATGGATATTGTTACCGAGTTGCCATGGCAACTCAGCCGGGCTTCGCGCACGCCTTTAATTACCCCTCCTTTTTTCATCTATTGTTTATCTTAATTCGCGCATCTTTATTCTTTTGTTTTTGCGTAAGCGATCGGATGACGTGTATTAACGAGGCAGTCACATTTTTGTCGTTCGAGCGTCTCGTCGCCATTTTTTCGTCATCTCCCGTTTGGCACCCCCCTTTTTTCCAATACAGTATTTTTTACCTACCCCATTCGTTCTAGTTCGTTTTATCGTATCGCCCTTTCGTTCGTCATTTCGCTTTTCGTTTGTAACAGATATTATTAGCCCCCGCCCCAGCATGAACCCACATCACCCACTAGCAAAGAGAGCCTTACGTGCCGACAGCGACGAGAAAATGGCCAATCGCGGGTAACGGTACTATATGGAGTTCTCTAGTAGATCTCCCCCCCCCGGTAGTTTTCCATGTCACGGACGGAAAAGCTAACTTTCTCAAGATGGATATCGCGGCCTTAAAAGCCATCATCCAAGATATTATCCAGCAAGGCAGCCCACCCAAACATTCAAAATCCCCACGTGGAGGTGATCTATTTGTGTACCCGGTTGACACTGTACAACAAGAAGCCCTTTAAAAGGTAATCAGAGCTATAGGTAGATCCATCACCTTAACCCTCCAAAAATCAGCAAACGGTGCGAAAGGGTTCATATGCAAAGTCCCTGGATCAGAGTTAAACGAGAACTACTTGAAGCACTTAACTACCAACGGTTCATAAATGTGAAAAGGTTCAACAGAACCATCATGGGCAACACAGAACCATCCGAGACGGTGATACTCACGTTCGCAATAAACCACCCAGCTAGAGTCACCATAATAACATTAAGTTTTCCGTCCACACTTTTTACCCTAGCCCCTACAAGCGCAATAAATGTTGCGTCTTTAGCCCACCAAGAACCATTGCTTAAATATCGCAACTAACTGCAATAGATGCGGAGCAATACCACCAAAAACGCGTCAACTGTAATAGCTTTTCTCATACCTCGGTCTTTAAAACATGTTCAGCCAACCAGGAATTGACAAACCTAATTAAGTACGCAATAGAACAGAATATAAAAAAATAAAAGAGGCCCGATAGGGAATCATTAACAGATACAGCGGGCGCACCAGACAAACACCGACCTTCACTACAGCACAGGCTCCAGAATAGGAAGCAATCAAACAATATATGAGACAAAAAATTCGCAAATCCAAGAAGAACTTAAAACTCTCCAGAATGCTACCATAAGCAAACTGCATACGAAAATAGAAAATATTACAATAGATGTCGAAAAAAAAAATAAAAGAATTTATGTCTTTGAAGATTAATTTAATAAACGGTTCGATCAGCTCGAAAAAATTTATTAACCCATCTTCATAGGCCAAGTTAACTTAATAAAAAGTTTAAAAACCATCAGTCGTTCTCCTTTGCAAAAAGTTGTGGAAAATATGTTTTCAGCTAAATTCCGCTCATACAATATTATTCAGAAAAATCGTGTTGACAAGCCAGAGGGAGGCGGAGTAGCTGTCCTGGTCCATCACTTCATACTGTAAAGTTTCACAGACCATGTATTTCTGCCAGATTGAGTCTTCTCAGTATTCTGAGACGACTCCTAGACAACTCCAAATATGATGTTACAATCATGCACTTATATACCGAAGATCGAAGGTTAAGAAAAGAGGGGTTTACAATAACTTTTACTTTTGAGATAAACAGCTAGCCTGAGGAAGGTTGTGTACGTGACTTCCTTCCTACTGGGTGGGGTGCTGTTGCTAGGTGGGGTTGCAGCTGCCTGTTACATTCGTTCCCCCGTTCGGAAAGAAGAAATTGGTCCTCCAATTTTCCTCTATGTCGTTCGTTTTTTTTTCTTCTTCTTCGGTATGTAGCATGGCAGCAGTTAGATGAAAACATTTTTTTATTTTATCTGTCCCCAGTTGACCCGGTTTTTTTCCTTCACTATTTAATTCCTACGTTGTCTTATGTATGAAGTTGGAGACATGAAATACAAAATACATTCCCTTTTCACGCTATTCATTACCATTGGCTAAACATGGGTTAGCAAAGAAATAATTTCTACGTTCTTTTTTAGTCGGAATGCTACGGTTCTTGGTTTCCACTTTTTTATGTGTGATTCTTGATTGTCTTTGTGATCTTCCGTGTTGGTTTTGAAAATGAGGCCACCCACTTTTTGTTTCCTTATTGGTCACCACGGCAACTTTGATGAGATGCTTGATGGTGATGATTTTGAAGATTAGTGTTGTTTTGTAGTGTTTGTGTTATCGTAGTAATTTGCAGAATTGGGAATAATTTTTTATTAACGTTCTTAACGGTTTCCAGATTAATAGGAAAATTCTTCACTGTCGGGCGCCCTTCGTTTCCGGTTTTGACGATGTATCCAGTATTCGAACACGCTTTATCGAAATTTGTCAGTTGTACAGTCTTCTGGTGTCTTTCCGTTTGAATTTATTTCTTTGGTATTAGCTCCGTATCTGATAAATATATTCATTACGTCAGAGTGAAATATTGCTGCCAGGTGCAGAGCTGTGTAGTTGTCTGGTATAGTCTTTTGGTCGATGTCGATTTTGCTCTTTTCTTCACATGCTGCTCTAACGAGGCATCCGTTTCCATATCTTGCTGCATAGTGTAACACAGTGCTGTTATCCTTTGTTATTTGTGTGACATTGGAACTACACCATAAATAGTTGGCGATATCTTCATGTCCGTAGGCGATTGCAACCGTTAACGGTGTTTCTCCCAGGCTATTATACGCTGCAAACTTGTATTTGTGATATCGCAATATCCTGATTAAGAGCTTGTGGTTCTTCACTGCCGCTCTGTGTGCGATGGTCTGGACATCCTCTTCTATGTCTGGGTCAGCTCCGTAGTCTAACAGTAAATCTGTTATGTCCAGTTTTTTGGTTTTCTCGCTCCTATAAAGTAGTGTTTTGCCATCAAATTTCTGGTTTAGAAATTCTGCCTTCGGATGGTAATTCCATGCAGCGGGACCCAATTTCTTGATGATACATCTACTTATTTCTTCCCTTGGGGCGTCTATCATCTCTAAGAAAATTTCCTTTTCCTAAATCATGTAGTCGTGTCCAAGGCTTGCGTTTTTTTGCGAATGGCATCTGCTCTCGCTGCGGATAAAGTTGGGTGCGTTTTCATTGCATAGTTACTACATTTAGGCGGTGTTTTTTTGTGTGTAGCATTTGGATCTAATTTGAACGTTGGTGGATAATAACCATAATCTCCGAAAAATCCTTCTCGTTGTGTTTCACCTTCTGTTTCTATGTTACTTTCGATCACTATGTAGTTTATTTCTTGTTGCGTTTCAACATCTGTTGCTTCACTACGTTGCACTGCATCTTCACTGTCTCGTTCCATCACTAATGTTTTTTCTTTGCTTTTCTTCACTACGATGAAACCTCCCATTTTCACTTAAAACTTGATCGTTCAGTGGCTGTTTTAACACTAATGGTATAGTGGACACAAATCAAGTTTTTTTGGTTTTTTTTCAAATGTGTCACATTTAGTTTTTTAATATACTTACTACTTTTCTTTATCCCCCTTTCACCCGTGTTCCTTAAAAAAATGTTTTTAATCTTTTTTTTTAATTTTTTTTATATTTTTTTTAAGTTTATTGTTTTTATATTCAGTTTCTGTTGAAGCATCTGCAAAGGTCTTCCCATACCATTCCATAACCCACGACGTAAGTGCACGACGTGTGCTTTCATGTGCATCTACGAGGTTGATCCGGTTCCAATTTTCTTCCATTTTGGGATAAATACTTCCATGTTGCGTTGCGCTTGGTCGGGCAGGGCGCGATTGTGCAATTCTTTCCGTGGTAAGTGGTGTTGGTGCCGCTATTCTATTAAACGGTTGTTCTGTAATCTCTTCTGTTTCTTGAGTGTTTGAATTAGCAATCATTGAGGTTAACTCGTGAGCTTCTTCTAGGTTGACTCCGTTTCTTCTCAGTCTTCTAGTTTGGCGGATTCTTTCCATGATTCTTGTGTACGGGTCGCATATGAGAAACATGCGTAGATATATGAGGAATGCAATCAAACCAATAATCGATAGGATCCAGGTTTAGCACGTGAATATTTGCTTTTTGCTATATCCAATATCCGTCTGTTGAATTATGTTCCCAGTTGTGCGGGAATACGTTTTAATTCACCAAATGAGTTTTCAAGAAACAATCGGAGTAATGATGAATAGACCATCCGTCTACTCCAATTGTGCAGTTCTTATCTTCGTAGGTAAAGAATGGCTGAAATCCACATTTCGATCCTTTTGCGGAGAGAAAAATCCGTTTTGCTTCGCATTGTTGAAGTGTCATTGTTTGTCCAAATCCTTGTAGCCTCGAGCAAATTGGCAGTCCAAGTGTTGACGCAGCGAGAATGCCGTTACCTTGGGCTAAAATCACAGCTTGGTTTCTCTTTATCGTAGAAAATTGACAGTATACGTCACGGATTTCTTTAGCGAGCTTGTTCTCGTGTTCAGTTTCAACGCTGATTTTGTATTGCTCGTCTATTTTAGTGATTTCGAATAAAATTTTTTCATTGAATTTATTAATGTTTTTGGGTAGGCCATTTTTCGGAGTTTCTTCTTTTATTGGTACCTCCGGTATCTGTTCTAGTGTTAAAGATGCTGCTTCGGGTATTTTTTGCTGAGCTGTTTGTTCAGTGTCCATTATTGCATTTTCCGTAATTGTCCTTCGTGACCGGAGGGTCTTTTATTTTTTCGGTTGTTGTGTGATATGTTGTTGATTGGCTTATTAATTCAGTTGTTGTTGTGGTCTTAGTTGTTGTTGATGATATTGTAGTGGACGTTGTTTTAGTTGTAGTTGAGGGAAATGTAAGCTCAATATTTGTAGTTGTAGGCTTAGTTGTTGTAGTTGTTTTCTTAGTAGTTGTAGTCGTAGGCTTAGTAGTTTTAGTTGTAGGCGTAGTAGTTGTAGTCGTAGGCTTAGTTGTTGTAGGCTTAGTAGTTGTAGTTGTAGGCGTAGTAGTTGTAGGCTTAATTGTTGTAATTGTAGGCTTAGTAGTTGTAGTTGTTGGCTTAGTAGTTGTTGTAGGTAGTGTGCTTTTAACGGTTGTTGTTATTGCCGTTGTTGCTATTGTTGTTTAAATTGTTATTGTGCTTAATCTTGTAGTCGGTTTTGTTGTCGTCGTGGTGCTTGAAGTAGACAAAATAGATTTTTGTGTGGTGGGCGTGGTCAAGCTTTCGTTGTTTGCTTTCCTTTCTCTTTTGAGAAGAGGTGGTATAGCTGGGAGTTGTTTTCCGTCCAATGATTGTTGAGTGTTAAGCGCTATAATTGCTGATGCCGAAAGCGTCTTTATTTGGTGTGGATTTCGATATTTTAAACTGAACTGTTGTTTTCGACTTGAGCCATGGCAACGTCTCAAGCTCAGACGTTCTACTTTTAGTGTGAGACACTTTCTGTCTGACGCCGGTGAATGAAGACCAGTTCTGTCTGTTGCCATGAGTTGTCCAGTATGTTCAAAAGGGCCCCAAATGGAGTTGGTGTTAGTGCACTCCTGTAAAACAAGCATCATTGTGTTTGCTTTGATGAAAACATTACTGTTGAATGGTTTGATGGTGAAACCAGACGTGTACTCGAAAGCTTGGTCTTTGTTAGTTACTTTGCTGCAGTTTCCGACGGATACTGCAGTAATGTTAGGAAGCTTAGCAGCAGGAATGTTACGGAGCTATGTTCCTCTTGACATTTTATCCAATCTGCGTCACAATCCTCCACGATTAGTTGTCTGTTAAGCCCGTGATGTGTGTCACATTTTTCATTTGGATATTGTCCATTTTTCCACAACCCCCAGGCGATCATGACCCAGATGATATTTCCACTGCCATGATTTGCTTTCAGGATACCTTTAAATATGGGTGAGTTGATTGTGGTGGTAACCGCATTTCGTTGTTCTAATCGGACTTCTTGAATATCTTGCAATGTTACGTCGGGGAAATTTTTTTATAACATCCGGGTTGGTATTTATTGTTTCAAAAAACAGCTGCTGGTTTTTTCTGGTATCTCCCTCCATAGCACACTGTTCCAATTTTAAGTTTTCGTCCATTCCTACGGTAAGAAACATTTCTGATTCTTGAGAAATTTGGTAGTTGTTCTCTTTTTCTAATATCCATCTAGTTGATTCTTCTGAACAGGTTGCAGCAAATACGTAGTCGTTTGTGGTTTCCGTGATGCAAATATTAGGGTTTTGCACACGTATTATTTGATCGACAATGTATTCAAATTTCGATCCTGGTGGGAGAGGGTAATCCTTTGAAACTTGACTGTACGTTATTAAAGGATTTCTGCTTCCAGACTCGTAAGTAATGTAGATTGTTGCATCCTTTTGTACGATTTTTCCATCTTCATTGATTATTTTTGGTCTTCTATGCGCCAATCTTATAGTTCCCCAGGCATATGAAATGCTGCAGAGGCAGGTCTCAAGTTGTTTGTCTCCGATTTGGGCGTTGAAAAGAATGTGGATTTTTTGAAGAAGAGAGCTTTGTGACCTGGACTTATACGGTTCTCTGTAGTCTTCGCATCTGGTGTAGTGTTGCAAGTACTACCCTCTATTGTCGCATTTTATAACTATAAATGTTTCCCCTTCTGTCTAATTTGTATTACCACCCCTAGATGATTGGTCGATCTGGAGTCGACCATAAGTCTCTCTAAAACTTAGAGAGGGGATTCGGGATTTGGCCCGACGTCCGACAGGACGTTAAGAGGTGGCTTTGCTTGAAGCTGGCTAGCCTCGCGTAAGTCCTTAAAGAAGGAGCCTTGTGTAAACTGGCTACCCTTCGCGTATTCTGTTGTAAATAGTAACTTCTGTATTATTTGGGATGAATGTTTGTTGTAAGCTTTGTGCCCGAGCTTGTGCCAATAAAGAAACTGTAACATTTGGTGTCAGAAGAGGGATGAAGACCATCGAACGGCTTTTCAAAAGTCGTCTTCATCGGACCCATTTGCCTGCCTCGTGTGGAAGTAGAACGCTTGTAGACGCCGCCATTTTGGATGTCCTTTCCCATGCGAGCTGTCAGACGCGTATCACGACACGCCGTGGGTTCTTTGTACGTATGGGCGGACGTAGGCAGCCAACGCTTACACCGAGATGCCGGCTGTAAGGATCGAGAATTTGCTGCCTTCCGTGAAGTGGATGAATCCAAAGAGGATCGAGTTACACGATTGCCCCTGCCAATTCCATAAGCGAATACCCTCCTTCACCACTCTCGGGTTCTTCATCTAGCCGCCCTGGTAACTTGAAAAGATAATAATGAGGGAGCTTTTGGCCACAAAGGAACGCTGCGAGGTCAACTGGCCATTATTACGTTTATTCTCTTTCCTAATTTTCTTCATGGTCTGATTTTGAAGTTTCCATATTGTGTGTTTTGCATCACTCGTGAAACTTTAAGTCAGGAAGGGCCGATTGTTGCAAGTACTACCCTCTATTGTCGCATTTTATAACTATAAATGTTTCCCCTTCTGTATAATTTGTATTACCACCCCTAGATGACTGGTCGATCTGGAGTCGACCATAAGTCTCTCTGAAACTTAGAAAGGGGAGTCGGGATTTGGCCCGACGTCCGACAGGACGTTAAGAGGTGGCTTTGCTTGAAGCTGGCTAGCCTCGCGTAAGTCCTTAAAGAAGGAGCCTTGTGTAAACTGGCTACCCTTCGTGTATTCTGTTGTAAATAGTAACTTCTGTATTATTTGGTATGAATGTTTGTTGTAAGCTTTGTGCCCCAGCTTGTGCCAATAAAGAAACTGTAACAGTAGCAAGGTTGGTATTTTTAAGGTATGTTGCGATTGTGTTCTTTAACATTTCGTATAGTATTTTTGTTGTTTCTGCAGGAAATGTCAGGTATGTCAGGGGTATTCCCATTACTTTATATCCGACTACTGCAATATCTTTATCCGGCTTATTGAAGAATAATATCTCTAGCTGTCGATTGTCGTCATAGAGGTGACTGGAGTGGTTGCTTTCTGGTGAAGGAGGAATCTCGAGGTAACCATTTCCTGTTAGTAAAGTTTGGGAATACGAATTGTTTGTTGCTCTTTCACCCCACACAATGATGTTCTGATTAAGGGTGAACTGGCCTTCCTGTTGAGTTGTGTGTAATAATCCGAATGGGCTCTCGATCGGTTGGTCAGATTTTTCTTGCGTAGCGTTCTTGTTCTACTATACAGTTGAGGGTATGGTACTCCTTGATGGCGTACTATTTCCCTTCACCTGTAGGGGTGGCAGTGAAGCTGAGCCCATTCGGCCCAACCTGCATGTTGTTTTCACCACATTTTTTATCGTATACCATTTGCCAGCATTCCAGAGGTGTTATTAGTTTCGTTTCTTGAGAGTATACAATGTCAAAGGATCCAATTCAAAATGATCCAGTTATTTTCTTCGTTTTCATCCATTGTTTGCATGTCTACCCTTTCCAAGTAGCTGCCGGCTTTTGATTGGTGATCAACGTGTAACCAGTTGGTATCCTTGGTAAGTGTTGCATTTCGGTCTGTTCCGCAGTAGTAGGGAGATTGGATGTCCAGGATTCCTCGGATCTTTACAGTCGCAGACGGTCGCGTAGATAAGATAAGTTGGCTTAATTGAGTGAAGGTGGCAAAGTAGTAGTAGAAGTGTTTGCATCTGTGAGAAAAATGTAAGATTTTTGAATAATGTGGATCTTGGTGACGCTTTCGTAAGTTGTAGAGTTGTTTCGTGTTCTGGTTGGTTAGGGATTGGTGTGTGTCAGTATTTGAGGAGTTAGTTTCTTCTTTTGTTGACATTCTGGGTCTGCGAGGATTGATGCTCATCTTCTTCTGTCTGCCTGGATGTACCAGCTGCTGTTTCCTAGGTCAGCCTGGTCAGCGTTGGTGAATTGTTGGTCGTCGTTATGCTTCAACCTTTTCCGGTAGGTTTTGTAGTATTTCTTCTTCCTTAGTTGTTTCTTGTTTTCTTGGGATGTAGAGTTTGATACGGTCGGTGTGTACCCCAGATTTCAGTTTTTTGTTTACAGTGTGCTGGATTTCGTAATTGATATCTGAGAAGCTTTGTGAAAATTCAAATGGTCCGTACCGCCGATTTATGAATTTTCCTGCTGCCGGTGGCGCCTTCAGTAATACGTAGTCACCTATGTTGTATTTAGTTATTTTCGTGGTTACGTCGTAGTATTTTTTCTGTCTTGTTTGGGATTTGAAGAGATGTTCTCTTGCCAGTTCTTAGCTTTTTCCCACTGCTGTGAATACACCATACTGGTATCCTCATAGGTATCGTACCTTCTGTTAAGATGAATCGTATAGTTTACTTGGTATAATTTCTCATTACACTCAAGAGAATCCAATTTTTTACTGGATACTAAACTAGCGGCGGCACCAGTGTCTACTAAATTTATAATTTCTTTATTAAAAATTTTAATGGGGATTCGTATCAGTTTAGGGATTTCTATTTCTACTTCAGATGCTAAATTGTATGTTAGAGGGGAATTACGTATTGGTTTTATGGGGTTTATTGGGACCCTGGGTTGTTGATTCGTGCCATATCTGTCCAACATTCTCTTGCAATATATCCTCTTCGGGTACACTTGTAGCAGGTTATTTTTCGATTTTCATTGGTTCGAGGATTGTTGCCAGGGTGATGTTGTTGCTGTAGATGTTGGTTGCTGTTATAACGCGCATGATGTCTGTAGTTGTTAAAGTTTAGTTCGTTGTAGTTTCCGTGCCGGTTGGGGTATTTGTTGCTATATGGGGGACCTTAATGAGATGGAAATTTGGATTGCCTTTATCCTGAAAGATTATAATTTCTTCGTCCTGATGAATTGTAGTCTCTGCGATAGGGACTGTTGTCTCTGTTTCAACTGAGACTTCTTTCTCTACTTTATTCTCGGTTGTTATAATTGTCAGCCAATCACACTCGCGAATCACGTGATCTTGAGTAGCGTTCACTTGAACGTGGTATTCCTTTTTCTTATTGGTCAGTCGCAGCTATGGTAACGTCGTTTTCCTGTGAGGATCCACGTTTCGTATTAGTACATTTAAATTCTGACAGAGCTTTTGTTAATTTTTGCTCAAGTAGTTGGATTTTATCGTCTTGTTGTTTTTCGTGATGCGTTATCTCTGCTATGACAGCTGACATCTCTTTGTGGTCTGTAGCTTCTTTTGTGTGTAGAATTTTTTCAGAAATGAAACGTTGTTTACATAATGCGTCGAAGTTTTCTCTGTTTTCTGGCATTCCTAGATAAAGTTCTGCTTTATATATCGGTATTAATCCTTGTAGTAAGTTTTTGCATTTTCTGTGATCCCTCATCTTTTTCACTTTGTTTAGTAATTGGCCTTTAATAATAGTTTGGTTACGATAAGTCCTTTCTTCTTTACCAGCGATGGTATCGTAAAGATTGTTTAACCTTGATACGAAAGCTCGGTTCTCTTCCGGTTTTTGAGTTAGTTTTGAAAGTTTTTTCTTCTGCGTATAAACTAAGTCATATGTGTCTTGAAATCTTGTTATTAGGCTTTTTTCCAATCCTGGTAATTTAGATCATCGCCTTCCTCCTCAGTGTAGTGTTCCTGCCATTCAAAGGCTTCGCTCTTCAATCGATCAGAGATGAAACGTATTTATTTATTATCATCCCATTCGTTGTTTCGTGCTACTTGCTCGGCACCTCGTAGCCACTCTGAATATCGTCATCCTTGGAATTTTTCTTGGAGTTGTTCGCGAACGTTTTCTGCGTTGGGTTTTTAGAAGTGTCCTTGTCATCGTGTGTTACGCCCATGTCAACCTTCTTTTTATTTGTTGATTGTCTTGCTCCAAATAGATGATAGTCTGGTTAGGTGTTCTATTTGAGTTTTAAGGTTTTCTATAGTTTTTTCGAAGTCCTTGGTTTGTTCTATTTCCAGTTCGTAGTAGAGTGACTTGTCTCTACTGTCTGTCGACAAAGTCAGCTCGTTTATATCACTCACTAGTTTGGTTATTTCTCCTGATTTCTCCTCGTCTACCCTTGAGTCGTTGGGGTATTTAGTCTCGATAGATTTACCTTGAAGTTTTTTGTATTCTTTCACTCGGCTTTCTAAAAATGTTTTTTGATTTTCTTGTCCTCGTACCCGATTTTGGAGTTCTTGAAGTTTTTTTTCAAGGTTCTTGTTCTTCGAAGTAAAATCTAGCAAGCTTTTCTTTAAATTGATTTTTTCTGTAGTAACCTTGTCGAGTCTGTCTGCCAAAATTTTTATCTCTTTCTGACACTTTTTTTATCTGGTTTTCTGCAGTGTTGATTTCTGGATCAGTTTGGTCTTTTCACCTTCAAGTTTGTTGATTATTTCTTGCCCTTCGGTCTCGACAGCTGCGTGGTTTTCCTTTTTTCTTTTTTGAATGTTCTGCAATTGGTTTTCGGTTGCTAAGGTGTTTTCAAGGCTTTGTTCTAGGTCGGTGATTCGGAAGTTGGCCTTCTCGAGAGAGTTCTTCAGAGCATCGTTGTTTTTCTGAACATGCTCTAATGAACTGCTTAAAGTGTATTTGGAACTTTTTGCCTTCTTTTTGTTACTCTCCAATTGTTTTCCAAGTTCTAAGTTTCTCTCCAAACTTCAAATTTTAGGGTAGATATCTTCTTTTTATCTTCAATTAGTGCAATTACTGACTTTTTCTGCAATACACTGATGGTACCGAACAAAAATTCTTTTTCTTTTCCGTGCAATGTGTGTAGTTGTTGGAGTAAACAATCGAGTGTTCTGGTGTTTCCACCTTGTGCGATTTTGTCTTCTTTGAGTATTTTAGTTGCATTTGCAATGGTTTCTGCTGTTACACCATCTGTTACTTTTATAGTTTGTTCTTGAAGGTAGTAAGTGTAAAAATGCAGCGAATTTTGCGTCGCCTGACTTGCTTCTTGTTTCTGTGTTTGTAACTGTTGTATAATTTCAGTTGTTGAGATTGTCTGGTATGATTTACTTCTTATTAAGTCTTCCTTCAATTCTAAGTCTATTAAGGTCTTCCAATGGTCAAAAAATTGTTCTCGGCGATGACTTAGGTTTGGGTCTTGGTCGGTTAAATCAGATTCTTGTAGAACGGGGTGTAAAGAAAGTAGTGTGTTCTCTTTGAGAGCAGTCTTTTGTACGGGAGAATCAAACGGCATTCACTTACCTAAATTCCCATCTTTTGATGTGGAATACTTCACTGCGCGCGAACGTAAGCATTAAATACATTTTTTGTGCCGTATTCGAGATTCCCAACGTCTCACTGATCATGCCCGCCACCTTCGGAACACACATACACCTTACAGGCGGCAGAACCTCCACACTAGACCTCACCTTATGCTCAGCCACAATTGTACAGAACGCAAACATCTAAAGATCTCTCCCAGAGACAAAAAACCTACATACCTAAATGAAAATTCAATGAATATAATTAGCCCGACTGGAACGAATATATTACAATACAGTCACACACAAAAACTTCATCGAAAAAAAAAACACACAATGGAAGCATACTACATGTTCTACGAGGCTATCATGGAAGCGACCCACAAATACTTGAAACGCAACCACCCGGGTAACGACATAATCCCTGAAGCTACCAAAAAATGATGGAATACCGACTGTAATGACCGCGTTTGCATGGCAAGGACAGCCCTCTATGCGTGGAGATGAGACCCCTTCTCAGACGAAAAAATATCACACGGAAAAAAGCCTAAGTGAAAAAACAACTATTATCAAAGCCAAATCCATCGGAAAATTTTATCCCCAATCTAAATCCGAAGAAAGGATTTAAAGCTATGTGGACCTTGACGAAAGCCATAAGCGGTTGGAGGTACAATCCGCTGCCTTACAGCCCCCAAACAGAGGTTGGATCAGCAATCACGGACTCTAAAGCCACAATAAAATAATAGGAAACCTATCCGCAACCAACCAAAAATTCGTCGGCTGTATGCTGAACACCCTCCTCGTAAACGGCACCATCCAATGCAATGGAAAAAAAGAATGCTTTAGCCGGATTCCGCCCCGGAAAAAGCACCATTGACCTATAATGGCCCTGGAAAATTTCAGAAAAACTGGTGATGGCAATGGTCTGTACACATACGCGGTATTTCTGGACACAGCGATAGCCTACGACCTCGCGCAAACAGACGCGTGCTTCTCAAACTAGAAAAACTTGGAGTAAGGATCCAATTTTTTATGAATCCAATCTTTACTTTCGAATTGACAAGCTAGCGTGATGGTAGGCAACCAATACCCAGACCCCTGACCCCTAACATGGGGAGTACCACAAGGAGCGGCACTCAGCGTTACACTCTTCAATCTAATGATGAGCAACCTGACCCTCAACCGGTCGGGATAAAAACACTTCACTACGCAGATGACGTCACCGATACACGTAATGAAAAACAAATGGTAAGATGAAAGAAAAAATGCAACCTTACCTGGATAAAGTTTACAGATGGGAAGGAAATAGTGTTTAGAATTCCTAGTGGACAAATCCTCCCTCGTAACATTCACCAAATATCACAGCGTTCCGACAGCACCACTGCTCTTCATTCATGGGAGACCCATCCCAGCAATAGAGAAGGTGACATTCCCCGGGGTATTCTTCGACGGGAAGCTCACCTGGTCCACGCAGATAGACGAAGTAGTCACTAGCTGCATAAAAAAAGAAATCTGTTCAATAAAATCGCCAACCAAAGATATGGGCTCAGCACACCAACATTGACAACCTCAATAAAAGAAAACGGTAGTGCGTAGCAAAATAGACTATGGAATCATGGCATACGGAGGAGCAAGTCACAAAAACATCTCCAAGATAGAGAGAGCCATCCACAGAATTCTCCTCAAGATACTAGGATCCACCCAATCCCCTCTAGTAGAAAACTTTACTCAGAACAAAATAAGGTTGAGAAAGCTAGCGGCAAGACACCTTCTCAAATTAGGAAAAAAACCTCAAAACTCTTTGTGCAAAACGGATCGATCCCACCTCTCCCACCCAAACGCATGGCCTACAAGAAGTACACCTCACCTCTCCCCCATATCAGAGAAATTGCCTCTCTAGTCCTTTACATCTACATTGAATACCCTAGCTACTAAAGCCAACTGAGAAATCCCCCCATGGACAATCGTGATACACAAGACGTGGACTTTCATCTGTTTCATGTTTGATATGGAAACCCAACTTTTAAATTTCGTCTTCGAGTCGATACGTTCCGAGCGTGGATGTTTTGGATGCCGAAACACATGTGTTGGTTTGGCCACGTTCAGTCATTGAAGTGAGCTCCACTTCAGAATGGGAAACAACAGAAGAAATAGAAGTGGTAAATTTTGCAAAAGTTTACCACGGGTGGGGTTCAGTTCACTTCATTTGGCAACTCTCCCTTTTTTCAATGACAAGATGTGTTAAACAGTAAACCGCACATTGGACAAACCACCACTTACCCCCCTCGTCTCCCACAACGTCGGGAGGCAGCGGCCCTTCTTTCACATTATCAAACAAAAAAAAACGATAATAAAGATAACAAGTCGCCTGGATATCCAACATGGACGACGAGGATATCCTGTATTGTGCAGATTACTCTTCCGACTTCGAGGACGCGCTGTTTGTCGTGACTTACCCCGACAACGACGAGGACATGCTGTAGTGTGCGGATAACCCTTCAACGATGAGGTTATATACTACTACGTCGTGTACTCGTGTGACACCCATGACGCCTCTCTACCTTCTGTGAACGACTCCCGGGAAGACGATTTCATCTCAACAAGCACCTCGGCCATCATCCAAAATCCTGTACGAGACGCTTTAATCAAAGTCATGGCCTAACTATACTGTTTGTCACCAGCCTCTGACATCCAGGAAAGAGGCTTAGATGTAGTAACCCGAAAACGATAACATCGCGAGGTTTCGTGACAAAAAATGCTACGTCAGCCTCGTTAGCAGCCATTACTCCTTGGACTCTGACAAAGAGGACCTGGCATCGGCGTACGTATCGTGCGTACGTATCGAAGTCTATCACGACAGGAAACGTGAGTAAATCTGTACAACCAGCAAATTCAGGAACCACCGAGAGAAGGCCGAGAGAAGGCAAAGAACACGTACAAAGTAACTGACCCTTGCTTGCAGATGGCCACCCTACGTTTAATCGATTGCAGGATGCAAGGAGGGGAGTAATGTATAGACTCCGAATAAACCTAAGTTTAAAAATTTAGTTAGAGCTATTCATTCTAATTCTGTACGTTTCTGCTCCTTCCTCACTTGACCTTCTTCCTCTCCCCCCGATATGATTTTTATTGATATCTTCCGCTTGACCGAGGTGTCAACGACTCCCACTTATCAGCTTACCTTGTTTTCTTTTATCAAACCAGTTCACATTCCTTCATGAACTGGTGGCACATGTTTTTATCTTTTATAATCCGCACCTTAGAGTACCGAAGGCAAGATAAGGCGTAAAACCCACATTTGATTTGTTTCTCGAGCTAGTTCCCCCGTAGTTGTCATGTGTAGTGGAGAAGTAGTTAAACGTATTGAACTATTCTTATATAGTTGTGTAAGCGGAACATGTGTATTGCTTACAGTTAAGTTATGTACTTGTACTCTGGAGAAAATAAACTGTTCTGGATTCAAAAATTCAGGGAATTGCTTCGCGTCTTTTCCCTCACCAACCGCAGCACAGCACCGGTTCAGACGTCGCCCTACTTCTAGCCCCTCCACCACGCTTCCGACTACCTCGACTAGACATCAGGATAGCAGTGTTGTCAAAATCAAATTGAAAAAAGATTTAAATCGAATTGAAATCATTTAACCAAATTCCCCAAAATCAAAATCGAAAATCAAATCAAATCAAATTTCTAGAACCGATTTAAATCGCAATTTAAATCAAAATCATTAAAAAATTGATTTAAATCGCGATTTAAATCGTTTTAACCAACCGAATTTGAAAGCTGGATGGGACACAGACACCAAAATATAGTCGTCTAAATCAAAGGAATAAACGAATCTACATACAAGACGTCTAAGTAAAAAGAAAAGTATAAATTGCGAAATTTATATACCTTTCCTCAAGCCTTAACAGAATTCCATCCCGAAGTTCTTCAGTTATATCCAGTACAAGCTTGGTCAATTTTGACCTCAGCATTATGAGCGATGGAAGGACCAGACCGAGAAAACAATTTGTCTCACCTTACAAGACATCTAGGTAAATAGCAATTGGTGTCATAATTGCCAAGTACTCTCTCAGTAAGTTTTGTTCATCTGGTTCAATTGGTGACACTTGAAGCTTCTCACAAAGTGTCCCAAGCTTAAGAGGATCGATAGATAACAGTACTCGCAAAGGGTCAAAAAAAGAATTCCATCGAGTGGCACAGGGAGATGGAAGTTGACTACCTGATGAATCTATTTGAAAATATAAAGTAAATAAAACGGAGTAGTTAGCAAAAATTGCAGAAAATGTATACCAATTATCTGTCAGCACATTTCTGCAGCTTTAGTAATGCGCCCCCATTTGTTCCATATATCCTTTATCTTCTTCATGAAATGCTCGTATTTTGATTGAAAAGCCAGAGAACAAGTTTTCAGTACTGATTCAACATCAGCCTTAGCTTATAAGTTTAAGGTATGGCTGGCACATCTAATATGAGCTGGTAGCCACACATGGTAGGTTTGTGCACTATCCAACAAACGGTTTTTCAGGATATCGTAAAAATCTTCCAAATCAAATTCCAATTCTACATAACCATCGACATCAAGCATTTCACCAGAGTCTTCGAAGAGTTCACTTAATTCGTAATTTGTTTCAGTAACTACAACCGACGCCTCAGAGGCTTTAGTCTGAAAGTAGTCTTTAACGGCCTTAACAAAACTGAGGCCGTTTCAGTTACAATATGCTGTACTTTCTCCTCCAACTGATACTTCTGAATGATAGGGGAGACCGGACCCATCTTGGACACTGTACCATGTTGGATAGTGACGGGAAAATAAGTTAAAAAAGTTCAAAAATCTAATTTTTACACCGTATGTTCCTATTTATGAAATCTTCAACCGTAAAAAATTTCATGGATCCCCAATTGTTATTTCCCTAGATATTTAGAAAACAAAAAAACACGCGAAAAAATAGCAATTTTTTTTTCTTTTACTGGCGTTGGGCCGATCTGTGACGTTCAAAAATAAAATAATGCACACGAATGTCTGCGCTAGTTATTCCCCTACATGTTTGATTTAAATTTTTTTTTATGTGGGCTAGTTTTTACACAATATTATTTTTAGAAGAGGGGTCTTTTTATTCTCTTCATCAATCTTCAGTTTTTCTGGAGTATCTGTTAAAATTCTTGTACTACCAGATCGGTTATTCTTCATAGGCCGTGGAGCAATTGGAGTATTTTGGCACACTTGTGTAAGTGGTCTTATCTTCTCTAGGCTGATATGTGACCTTTCACCTGTTGATGATGCAGACAGTAGTGCTGTAGTTGGGGTGACTGTTGGTAATGAAGACGGTATTTGTGAAGCTTCTGCATCTATTGATGATGATGACGTATTGTGTTGCAGTAATGGATCCATCGCTTCTTCTGGAACTATTTTAACTAGATATTGTAACATCAAGTAGAGTAACAAAATAAATTATACAGAAATTATATACCTGGTCTATCTGTTACGAATGAGGGTAAATATCTTGAAGCATCAATCGCAAATCGATTGAATAGGTATATTCCTGTTGATTTAAATCCAGCTATGATATTCTTAGGTGTAGCGGTTTCTTGATAAGGAACATTTGACAGTTCCGCAATATGTTTGATGGAAATTCGTTCTTTTTGTTTTTCTTTCTTCTTGTCGAATGGAGCGGCTACCTTTTGGTGCGACATGTTCCCCCTTCATTGCTATTTACACCACGCATCGAGCTGTTGCGGATGCAAAGGTTGGAGAGGAAGCTGTCAACACGGTGAAGAAGAAAATGTATGTTGACGACTATTTGGGATCCGCAAGAAGCGTCGATGAAGGATTGAAGGAGGCATTTCTCGTCCGAAAAACACTCGCCGACGCTGATTTGCATTTTCAAGACTGGATCTCTAATTCCGAAGAATTCGTTCGAGGGATGCAAGGCGAGAAGAGGACCAACTCACCAGACGTTCCGTTGATCGACGATGGCAACAAGAAGGTGCTGGGCGTCGTGTGGACTACCCGAGACGACACGCTTGGTTTTCGAGTCGACAACATGAGGGATGAGGAAAATACGCGTGTCAGTCTAACCAGCAAGGTAGCCACTGTTTTTGATCCTCTGGGATTAGCTGCGCCGCTCATTGTCAAGGCCAAGGTCCGTCTTCGAGAATTGGGAGTCAAAGGATTGAGATGGTCTGATCCAGCAGATGAAACGGATCGCGTTTGGTGGGAATCCTGGTTTGCAATCATGCGTGAACTTATTCACGTTTCCATTGAACGATGTCTATTTCCGGAAGAAACTGGAATTGTCAATTCTCAGCTGCATGTGTTTGGGGACGCTTCGGAGATGGCGTATGCAACTATAGTGTATATTCGCAACACCTATAGTTCCGTTCAAGTTATCATCCGACTTGTAAAGGCTAGTAGCAAACTAGCGCCTAAAAAGACTTTATCCGTACCTAAATTGGAGCTGAATGCTGCTCTTCTTTCTTCTCGCGTTGCTGCCGCCATCCAGGGCTGTATCACTCATCCAGTTCATCAGAGATTCTTCTGGACGGACAGCAGCACTGTGCGTAACTGGATACGTGCTACCGCGTCATTTTATCAGATCTTCGTATCTAACCGGATCGGAGAAATTCAAACTTTAACGGAAACAGGAGAATGGCGGTTTGTTCCCGGAAGATTGAATCCTGCTGATGCTGCTACTCGTTCTGCCATTGGAGAAGAAGTTTGGCCCAAGATATGGCAAGATGGTCCCGAATTTCTCCTTAAACCCGAATCTGATTGGCCGACTGATCTACCTTGGTTGGATGCTACAGCGGAACTCAAACACACGAAACAATATCACATTCAAGCAGCAACTGATCCGTTCGACTGGTCAGAATTTTGTCTGAATGAAACTAACATCTCCTCTTTCCTTAAATTAGATGGCCCTGCTCTTAAGTTTGTGAAGCAGTGTCAAATGGAAGCCTTTTCTGACGACATCTATCGGGAAAAGCTTTACGCTCCTCTTCCCATCTGTTAGCTCTGAGTCCGACCATATGAGAAGATGGATTATTGCGCCTAGGAGGTCGAATTGGACGAGCGAAGCTGCCTTACGATGCTTGTCATCCACCTCTACTGCCGAACAAACATCTGTTGACTGAGAGGGTCGTTAAAATTCTACACGAACAGATGCATCATGCCGGGACGGATTATCTAGTCGCAAAGCTCTTCCAGCATTTCTGGATTATTCGAGGAAGAGAACTCGTCAAGAAAACTCGTCGACTCTGTCTCCAATGCATCAAGGAGAGAGCAGCTCCCGCTGCCCAGATGATGGGTGATCTTCCAGCCGAACGTCTGAATTCCTACTCTCCACCATTTACACATGTAGCCGTGGACTATTTCGGACCTGTTGAAACCAGTGCGGGTCGAAATCGAGTTGGCAAGCGTTATGGAGCTCTATTCACCTGCCTAGTGACCAGAGCAGTTCATTTGGAGTTGGCCGAATCTCTTTCAGCCGAAGATTTTCTGTTAGTCTTTCGGAGATTCATCGGTCTTTTCGGAAAACCGGCATCGGTTCATTCGGATAACGGAACCAACTTCGTAGGAGCAGAACGGGAATTGAACGAGTTGATCCTGTTGTTGAACGACGACCCGAAGTTCGTAAAATTCCGGACCGAAAAACTCATCGATTGGCATTTCCAGCCACCGCGAGCGCCGCATTTAGGTGGAGCTCATGAAAGTCTAGTGCGCTCTACCAAGAGAGCTCTGTATCGGGAACTGGATTTGGAAAAGGCTGGGCTTCGCTACCCAACGGATGAGACGATGCGGACTTTGCTAGCAGAGATCGCAGGCTTCCTGAACGCGCATCCTTTAACTTACGCGAGTTCTGATCCGAAAGACTTCCGACCATTGACACCAAACGACTTCCTCAATCGTCCTCCAACATCCGATCTACTAACAGGATCGTTCGATGATGCTCTACCGAGAGAGCGATTTCGCTATGTCCAGCGAATGGCACAGCTATTTTGGGATCTCTGGACGAAATTGTACCTGCCGTCCCTAGTTCCACGAAAGAAATGGCAATCCGCCCAATAGAATCTCTCCGTTGGCGACGTCGTTATGATGCTCGATCCTAATCAACCACGTGGACAGTGAAAAATTGGGCATGTGAGCCAAGTTCATCCTGGAGACGACGGCCTCGTTCGAGTCATCAAGGTTCAAACTGAAGATGGGATTTATTCCAGAGCGATCCATCGTTTGTGTCTACTAGAGCGGGCTCCTATCTCCGATACCGAATCCAAAGTAGTTCCGATCAACGCTCAAGTCACCCCTCTTCAAACAATTCATTGTCTTTATTTGAAACGAATGTTTTCCGCCATGTAAGAAGCTCATTAGTATTCCTATTCCGCTAGATCGTAATCTGATTCGGGGGAGAATGTTCCAGCGAGAAAACATTTAGTTTAATTATTCGCCACTTGGCCACGTTTTAGCTTTAAGTCAAATTCTCCTTCCGTTGTCTTCGTCTGCTATTTAATGAATGTGCAAAACCACGCGAGTGACACTTCTCTTTTTGTTACCTCTGAACATAATTCTACTCTGTGTGTGTTCTAACTTCTGTCAATCAGGTATGATAATATGGAAATTATGTATGTAACTCTTTCTTAACTAGCTTTGTGTTCCCTTATTCAGTTTTATATTGGATTGGCCTGTCTATCAGTCTATGCCTGATCTGTCCAGTGAGTGTTTGGTTATCCAACTCACTTGGTAATTATTCTGTTCTTATATTATTGCAAGTTTACTTTATACTCATGTTTTCCTTTCTTAAGTTCTTGCCCTTGTCCATTTATCTGTGGTCCATGGTCTGGATGCATCTCAGCATTTTACGCGTGCCATCCCAGGTATTGATTCTTATATTTTCTTTCCGTGCTTTATTCTTAACACCTTTCTTGTCTTACAGATACCACTGGTCAATACCTCTTGCCATTCGTACTCATTTACCATCACCCTGGCATTTGTCTATTTGTCACTTGTATCACTGCGACTCCTATGCAACACTTGCCATCAGAATATATCCGAGTGGCTTACAAACACTCTGAGTAAAGTAACGAGGCTCCTTACAAGCACAGCGTCGAAACAGGCTGAGATATATCTTTCCCTGTACCAAAACCTATATTTGGTCCATAAATGATACATTTCAAAGATAATGTAGGGGTCGCTGTTTCATAGAAAAGGTTCCAGGACTACGTGAAATACTAGTTTTAGCACGTTTTTTTTTCAAACAAAATATCCAAATATGTTTCAGAATTAGCTGGCAGTGAATAATCTAGTGGAAAATCTAGTAATGAGTAATGAAAAATACAACAGTATTGTAAGAACTTTCTAGTTTATTTAGTGTTCAACTGTTCATCGTACTGTTTAAAACCATATTCAGTTGATACGCCAGCTGGCGCATGGACAATTGGACATTTAAGTATTACAATTACACATGATTCTCATATTCGCCCTGCAAAACGGATTGCTCAAATAATGGTATCATTCAACTATGTTCTTCAACACATTGCAAAAGAAATTGGAATTGCGCTTCATTTTGAGTTATTGCTGCAAAGTCTTCTACTATTTTGATTCCACACTCGGCACAGTCGTTAACTACGTCGAGATTAAAACAAAATTCTCTAACAGTCCGATAGTCCGTCATCTGATTCCAATATTGGCTTGGGAGCTGCATCCAGTCTTGGCTTTGGTTAAGCCCAATTAATGAAAATAAAAGCTAAGAGCGGGGACCAATGAGATCGAGTAGCATAGGGGGAGTATTTGTTTCAATTTTCGGAAATATAGGCTTCCCAATTTCAAAATGAGATGGACGTGGAGTACTAAACAACTTTCTAGCAATTAGGTCCCAAGTAAAAGATCCAAGTTTTTCATTGAAGAAAGCGAGTACAACCAACTCTTCAGTCAAGTACCAACAATGACGGGTAACGGAGAGTAACACAGCGTTTGCAATAGTTTCATTTTCTTCACGAAACCACATGATGTTACCAATAAGTTGTAAATCATCAGTCGGAGCAAATACGGGAATGCGAGATCGCAGAAAAAGACGCGCATTAAAAAGACTTATGAAAACCTCCATCTGATTAATTTCTCGTCGCTCTTCTACTGTTAAATCAAATTTCTCCGACATGAATTCCATTTTCAACAGATAAATTGCCTTACTCATGAATCGAGCGTGATGGATCTCACCTGGCTTTCGTAGATAAAAATTACTATGTGGAAGAGATCCTCCAAGGTAAATCAGAGTAAGTTCTATCATCTCTCTGTAATCCTCTCTGGGAAACGTATCTTTTAATGTGCAATCCTCGGCCCATTTCCTTACTGTATGAGCTTGGTGCCAGAGATCAGAATTCTTGTCTGGAGGCCGATCGAAGAGAGTCAAGTTGCTAGTGTCACGATCCATATTGCCCCAGTTAGCTTGAATTTTCTTAAACAACACTTCCTCTGGGCAAGTTCCTCCTCCTCTTAATGATTTCCAAGCAGAAATTTGATATGGAGCTCGTAGGAGTGATGACGGCAAGCGCACCATAGTAGAGGCCTTTTAAGTTCGATCTCTATTAAAGAATAGCACCCCAGTCTAATACCGGAATCACTTGATGTCGTATCGAAGTCCATTCCAACGACTATTTGCTTAACTTTCCGATCGCCAAGCATTTCAACTGTGGCGATCATTTGTGTACGACCCGTAGAGTTCTCAACTATTGGAGTGCCTAGCATTTTAGGGCTGCAATTCATGCAAACTATTAGAATGTTTCTCATATCATGGACTTAAAGATATCGCCTACCCTGATTGACATCCGCTTATAATTACTGCTATTCTCTCTTGTTTCTGGCCATTATTCAAACTAAGCAGCTTCGGGCCCCAGTAAACAAAAAGATTTTTTGGATTGTTCTTTAACCAATCTGTAATATATATTTGAATTGTTGAGAAATAAAGGCAAAGGATTAATGATTTAGTAATACCGCTTTTAATGGTTGCTAAAAGCTAAATTCGCGTTGCTAATATTTTCCTCCAAATAGGTGACTTTGAAAAGGAGAAATCAGATAGTTTGCTCCTGCTCTACCAACAAAGTCCGTAGAAATCAAAAGATGGCTTTCAACAGAAAGACCAATTCTGTCAGCACACTTTGCAGATCCTGTGATGAGTTCGGATGGTGATATTCTTAGATTTACTACTTTTGGTGTTTTACATCTATTACAACTTGGCATACTAAAAGCATCATCTTCACTGGCCGATATGTTCATTTCATCATCGGTGCTATCTTCCAATTCCACTATAATCTCTCAATCACTCAATTCTTTACGAGATCTATGGGGCTCGTTCGTTTAATAGTTGCATTTAAAAATCTCTATTTTTCTCTCAAATAATAGCTGCCGCATCTGGTAAAACGATACCTCCTAGATGAAGCTTTTGAATCTTTCGTTGGTCACGCAAAAATTCCCAGTCCTCTTTCCATGATGGTAGCCGAGATAAACGCATTGTTTCATACACATTGACAACTGATAAATCACAAAGACTATCAAGTTTCCTCTTAAATGGTTGAATTTTTGCTTTTATCGCTTTTGTAGGATTTTTTACATCAGACCTATTTAGTTTTTTCATGGATTCACATTGTTTATGAAAGTCAACAAGAAGATCCAACACTTTCCTCTTTTCATTGATAGGAATGCAAGTCTTTGACCACGTGTTTTAAAGTTCACTATTCACTATTTTAAAAAGGTTTCTCACTGATTCACTTTGATTTTGATTACGCAAGTACAACGAACCAGAAATAACACACCGATACGTTGGAAATTAAGTACTTTCTGACAAACGTTTTTCTTTGGTGGGTCCTACCAACCAGTCAATTTTTCTGCGACTTATTTTTAGAAGCAATAGCAAGTGAAAACTGAAAGTGAAGTGACCATAATGAAATCTCAAAATGTGATCGGCGTTGCATGATTACCTTAAATAATTATTTTTATGAAACAGGGACCCCTAAATTATCTTTGAAATATATCATTTTTGGACCAAATATAGGTTTTGGTATAGGGAATGACATATCCCAGCCCCATGACTTAAAATTAATTGATAATGTCAATAAAAATTAAAATAATTAAAAGATATATCTTTTTTGGGTTTTATTTAAACAGCGTCCTCTAAAAGTAAAAAAAAAAGAAAACAAAATTGATTTTTTTTGTATATTTTTGAACACTTATACCATAATCCCAGTTTCAATATAAAAATAATGCGGTAATTGGACACCCTATACAGTACCACCTGCAGCATTTATAAACGCCAGCATGGTCACATTTGTACCACAATCTACGGAAACTGTTTGCTGAACCTTTGAAAATTTGAAGTTAATAATTAGTTCACCAATAAAGAATTTTAAAATTCATAATTATTTGTTTTGTTCCTTTGGCAGCGATAACATTCGGAGGCTGCATAACAGTTGGGTTTTTTTGTTTCATCAGCATTAAATACTTCGTTTGCTTTGAATTTGTATTTAATAAACAAGCTCTCCAGCTTGTCGAAGTAAGTGTCCACAACCGTCTTATTGAATCATGCGGCTCTAGCTTGACTTGTTTGCTCTGGCTTTCTGATAAATAAAAAACTATTGCGTTTAAGGAAGCCACAAAGCCATTCTTCAGATGCTTTCCCATGTTTTGTTTTTTTTCATTCCGGTGGCGTAGTTACAGCATTCGCAGTTGCAAATGATAGTGCAATTATTCGAGTTTCAGCTGGTGACATTCCGTGGTTGATAAGAGTACAAGTCTTCAAGTAATCGTCTAGTTCTGATTCCATGTGAACTGGAACAATTTGAGTAGAATGCTGAGGACGTTTGATTTTTGCAGGAGGTAGTAGCCCAAATGAAGATTATCTTTTACTGTAGAATCCTACAGTAGAAGGCTTTAGGTTGAATTTCTCAGCAGCTTTTCTTATTGAAGTTTTTCCACGTAGAACATCCTCAACAGCCAAGTGCAAGAATTTTTCAGATGGTTGGTGTTGGCTTCTTTTTCTTATGTAATTCCGTGGCATCTGTTGAATAGATAACAGTCAACAGTAACTTAACAGTTAAATACATGCTGCTCACAAGACACAACCCACCACTTACTTTTATGATTAACATTCACGTGGACAATCCTGACATTCTTCATTAAAGGAAACTGGAGCGTTACATCTGTACCATAGTGTAGCAACTGTTTCAGCTGTTTCTGTTCTTAAGTATCTTCCTGTAACTAATCAGCAATCCAAATCATATATATACCTATAAAAGTAATATAATTTTCTTAAATTACACTGATTCGTTCTCATGTTGAATGCAAAGGAACTCATCACGTTACATACATTCGTGTTATAAACATAATTTTATAATCTAAATTGTATCAAGTAATATCAACGAATGTTAAAAACCAATATTGAAACAAGTACCTCTTGAAAAATTAATTGTAACGTAATATATTTCACCAGAAATCAAATTTTCACTAGCAAGAGCGACAGTTGAGGCAGCTATGAATGGAAAAAAAATTAACAGCAGACAAATTTCGCTTTCTTGCTCTGAATCGATACAAATAAAACCAATTAATAAAGAATCGATTTAATTTATACTCCACCCCTTGCAATATCTTCTATACTGACCATAACAAGTAATTTCTTGTATAAGAAAAAACTTTCATTTTGAGTTATATCGTCAAGAAAATGTTTTTTAATCAGTCACTACACAAATAACTATCACACAATATTTTTAAAATTATTTTTTAACATTTCTTTCCCCCTTTTTGGACCGTGTCTAACCTGGTACAGGGGTTTGGGTCCCACCCCGGCTCGGTCCAAAAATACCCAAAAATTGAATTCGAGGTAACTTCTAAAAATTTGAAGTTACATCGTTGAAAAAAAACAAGGGGGTGATGGGAACAAGAATGATTGATTCTGAAAAAAAAATTGCTTGAAAGAGAGTGGAGATATAAGGGGAAAACCGGAACTGTCCAAGATGGGTCCAGTCTCCCCTACTACTGATAAACCCTGAAATCCTGGAATAAGTTTGAGGGCCTAAAAATCAAAGCAGTAGATTTTAGAGCTATTCATATTATGTTTAGAAAGTGAAATACCAAAAAAACGTTTTAGAGCTAATGCTCTGGAACATCTAGTCAGAGTAACTTCATCCAACCAATGAATGGTGATTCCAAGGAATACACGCCATTGAGAACTCCATGCATCCGCAGTCAGACCCACTGTGCTTACTTTACACAACATAGACATTAGTTCATCCTGATTAAATTCTTTTACGATCATGACTGCCAAAGTGTTTCTTGTAAACATTTGGAATCTAGGATTTAGACTACCGACCAGTTTTAAGAACTGAGGTGAATCAACAGTACTCAGAGGTCTAGCATCGGCAACAATATAGTCTAAAATTCTTCCTGAAATGACATCTTTCTCATTTGATGGCAGTTATTTCTTGACAAAAAAATATTCTAAAATTTTCTTCTTATTAACACCACTCTCTTCAGTTGAACAATTTTTTCGTTTTTTATTTGAATGAGAATTTCATTGCAGGCGTTCTTCTTCAACCTTCTCTAAAGATACTTTATATTCTTTCGGATGTGATTTCTAAAATAGGAAAATATTTCACGATGAACTCTTGGAAATTGTGAAAGAAAAACTTACAAAATGCCTGGAAAAATTATGGTTTGCAGCCCTTTGTCCTGAAATTTGTTTCTTGCACACCGTACACATTTCCCATGAATATTTTTTAAAAACACCGGGCAAGGAATTTTGTAACCAATCACTAAACCCATACATAGCAAGGATGGTAACCTTATACCGCGGTTACTTTGAGTCATCACCACAGGAAATATCGTCGATGATATCATCCTCAAACTCGTCATGATTTGCCTCCATTTCATACGAAAAATTTACAGATAGAGCAGAGTCAGTGTTTACTTTCTGTACACAACTAAGGATACAATGAACAGTTTGCGCTGAGATCGATTGTTCTAGAAAGAACGACAGCGATTGTCATTTATTCCCCCGACATAAGTACTGATTTTATTCAATAAAAAAGTATATAATCGAGTAGAAAATGATCTATTCTTTAACCTCTTATTCCTATTACCCCATTTATTCAAAATTTTTGTCAGATGCCAAAAGCTAGATTTTTGTTTCAATTAGATAAAATCTATTGCACTCCGGAGTCCGGAGCGCTCTACTGTCATAAGCGGCTTTTTCACTCCGGAGTCCGGAGTCCTCTAGCGACGAATGTTGTTATTGCACTCTGGACTCCGTTTCGATTTTTCTCCGCGGTCTAGCTGTTTAATACGGTTTAATATAATAATAAACTTAAAATTTTTTTATATAATAATAAACGCAAAATGACTTCCTTTTTTAAAATATAAGCCTCAATTTGTAATTACATCAAAATCATTTCTCGTTTTGTTTAATTTTACCGGGTTTTGATCTAACTTAACTAGTGTTAAACTAAAGTAAGCTGACAGATAGGGTTTATTATTTATGGATAATTTATAAATTTTCGTGTCATTATGAATGAATAGTTCAGAAACGCATTTGTTGTGTTTATATGGTTTATTTTAAAACAACAAAGTGAGTCATCCTCAGTCACCCCCTTGACCTTGTTTGGCTGACGGTTGAGCCGGGTTCTCAGAACGGGGTTCGAGGGGTTTTCTACGACCTTGAATTAACATCGACCAGCAACGTGACTCCCCTTTTCCGCTGAGCCGTTTTTCTGTTGATTGATTCACACGTAACGTGTGGAGCTGATTTTACGCTAACCAACCATGCAATGCATTTTCTTATTCCGGTAAACTATCTGCAAATTCACATCCTTCATATCTTGAAACAAACAAAAAACCACTGTTAACATACAGATGCATCTAACTTTATTTTTGTGAGGGTATAATCTCAAACAACATTTTCATGGGAATTGTGAGTGAAAAAACAATTTGTATTTTCATGTATTTTTACTCTGTGCGTTGTCTTAACATGAAAACTGAAATGACTCTGATAAGGAAAAAATAATTGATTCTAAGAGGGGAAAGAATCGGCACATGCTGCGGCGTCGATCAAAGATCCTTAAAGAGCGGAATATGGAAGTGCCTTGTCCTTTGATGTTGGGTTGCTTTGGGTTCAATCGCCGTGGCAGTAATCATAAACAATGTTAACAAGCCCTTTTTTTTTTTTTGCTACCAAGATTTTGTAACATTTCTCTTCGAAGTAGGTACCCGTTATATAACAACGGTGGCAAAAGAATATTCCTCAATCGAGTTCAGTGCCTCACTTCAGAATGTCGTTGCTCAGTTTACTTGCCTTAAATCAGACTTTTGATAGTAATTCAGAGATTGTAGAGTTTTTTAAGCAGCTAGAGACAGAAAATGTATATTTGCGTCGTGGTCATTGTGAGTCAATTCGTAGTTACGATAATGACGAAAGAAATCAAATCATACTTGACGAAAAGCTGGAGTTTAAATGAATTCCATACACATGCCCTCATTTCGGTACCCATAAATCCGAGTAGACAAAAATAAGATCCACGAGATTATTAAACAGTTTCGTGCGGCTCTGTATGCTGAAACGCTGGTTGATTTTGAAGCAGCCAAAGCGTATCTGTTGAAACAAGGTAAACCAAAATTAAAGCTAATCAATGTAATATTTTAAAATATGTTCATACTTTGTAGGTTTCGGACCGGGAGGCATTGCCTCGTATTTAGAAAGTAACTAGTTCAACATTGCCGACAAATGGAGTAACCTTGAATGTCGAAATCTCCCAAAGTTTGGTAACAATACCACTAATTGTCTTGAACGGTAAAACAAGTTATTCACTTTTCATTTACATCACCGATAAGGTAATACCTGAATTACATGCAGATTTCACCAGACTATCAAGGATGTCCTCCAGAAAACGAAGTGATTGGCGGAAGTTCTCCGCAACTTAATAGACATCATTTTGATACGCCTTTCTGACCGACGGATGAAACACTGCATACGAGAGGTAAAATTTTCCAAGAAGGAAAAGCATCCGTTGCTGAAAAGGTTTGCCGACACCATCTCGCCTTTTGCTTGGGGCCACCACGAAGAGGAACTGAAAATAATGAAAGCAACTTACAACTTCGTACTTAATGAGGTTAGTAAATAATTATTTTTTATGAATCAAATATATTAATTCTGCTTTTAGGAATCATCAACGTACCACATTGCTTCACGCTACACTACGTACGAATTAAAACAAGATCTAACCGGCTGCACATGCAAGTTTTTCCAGGATTTTTCACTGCCTTGCCGCCACATTATCTACTTCCATATTCAAGAAAACACCAAAATTTCAGTGGGATTATTTTCTAATCACTGGTTGAATGAATGTCTGGAGGTGAAGAAAAACTAAAATGATTTTCGATAACTTTAAAGTTATTTTAAAATTCTATATTACAAGAATGAAGCGGTCGTTTCCGCAAGCGTTTCATCGCCATCTGGAGTTCACCGTCCGAAAAAGACCCGGCTGCGTGCTACGAGGAAAAGCCAATATATCATGGCCACTAACGTTTTGCGTAGTATGGCCGACACGATGAGTGGACTAGCAGCCTCCGACTTCGAAGTTCAATTGCAGTTCTTCATTAACCTTCACAAATTAATGAAGGAAGGAAAACCCCTTCGAGTAATGGAAGACGAGAAGCAGGAAACCGAGAATCCTTCGATTAACTTATTGGTTGATTGTCCTACTGTTGCGGAACGTATAAGCATCACTCCGTCTTCCCGTTGCCTCTGTCAAAAAAGGCCGTCCAAAACAGGACAAAGGATATTTCTCTGTCTACAAGAAGAAGGTGAAGGATGCACGAGCCGAAGTTTCGCTGAATCAAGAGAGGCTGGACGAGGAGCAAATGATCCAGGAAGAGGAAGACATGGAATGGACATGGACAATGAACATGGAGCAAGAGGCTCTTCAAATGGAACGCTCCGTTGGCCCAGCAACAGTTGACATGTCTGAAGAGGTAGTGGAACTATTAATTATTTGATGTTTAACGTATAAAAATTAAATTTTTTCATTACATTGGAATAGCCTCTGTCATCAACTGCTACCTACAGCCCAATGCGTGTTGACGCTAATCATTCTGTAACGGATCTTATTCAAACTGAAAAAGATGACATAGACGCCGAAGTTCCGCCGATACAGTCCAGCGAAAGCCCAACTACAAATTTCGCCACTGTTACCCACAGCCCAATGCATGTTGAAGCTGATCAGTCTGTAACGGCTCTCATCCAAAATGACAAAGATGACGTTAATGCCGAAGTTCCGCCGATACAGTCCAGCAAAAGCCCAACTACAAATTTCGACAGTCCTGTTTTGGTAATTACATATTATTTCTGGCAAAAAAAGATTCTTCTGATTTAAAAAACTGTTACCTATGCAGATTCCGTCGCAAGTTTCCTCAATTCGATTCAAAGTTCAAAAGCCTGCTAATCGTCAAATGCTCTTTGTGGACGACGTCACCGAGTTAACGAAGACCAATCAACTGACGTCGGGACACATAAACGTGGCCCAGTCAAACCTCAAATTACATCACCCGGAAATCAGTGGTTTATTTTGCTTCACCATGGGAAGCCTACTTCAATTTCCTCAGGCAGAGGTCGAAAAGTGGATGCAGATTGTGCAAAACGGGTCCAAACACTGGATGTTGGTTGCAAAGGGGTTCAGCCAACCAGATCACGTATTAGTATACGATAGCATGCCTAGAATTCCCTGGAATAACGAACATGTCCTTAGCTGTATACTTCCCTCTTAAAAACTCCTGAAAAGGAAATAACTTATGTTATTAAAAATTGCCAGTGCAAAAACAACGGGTATGATTGCGGAGTGTTTGCCATTGCTTATGCGACAAGCTTAGCAAATGGGGAAGACCCGCAACAAGATTATACAATCCAAAAAAGTTGAGGAATCACCTAGTGGAATGTATGAAGGTCGGCAAATTGTCTCTATTCCCGTCTTCTTTGAACAGATCAAAGAGGTCTGTGAGGTAGTGAAAAGAGTAGAACTTGATTGCGTTTGCCGGAGAACAGGATACGAATTGCCTTCGGACGAATGGAGGTTCGTCGGGTGTGACGGTGAAGATTGTGAATACTGGTGTCACCGAATGTGCGCTGAAGAAGATTCTGGGAATGATGATGATGAATGGCTTTGTAGCAACTGTAAAAATAAAAACTTATACTACATAACTGATGCTGCTTAATCCTTATTTATCATCTCCGCAATAAGACCTCAAAGATATTAATAAATTTATGAAAAATATCCAATCATTGATAGGCTAATAGCTGCATTCCCAACAGTCTGGAAAATTAAACTGGAAAGCAAATTGAGGCCAGCAACAATAGGAATAATATCTGGAGTTCACAATTATCACATTTTGCTTTGAAATCGTTAACAAACTATGATTGAGGCTTTATGAAAACTAAGTAATTAACCTTGGAAGAAAAGATAAGCAATTAAGTATTGCTATTGTGTTAGCATTATATCAATAATAGTTTGCAATAATAAACATACAGTTTTGGAATCTGCATCCCTTTACTTCTTCAACGGGAAATGTTACACATTCAAAATGTTTGGCTGCGTCTTTGATGTTCCCAAACTTCTCATGCAAACTCAGCAGCATGGTGGTGTGTTGGCAAGTGTTAAAATCACTTATCTAACCTGAGAAGTCAATCACAAGATATTAGAATTATCAATGTATTTTGTAACTGGGAATGTTACAATTAAAAAATGTTTTGCTGCGTCCTGGATGCTACCAAATCTTCTCATGAAACTCGGCAGAATGATTGTATGTTGGTAACTGATTGAAAATAACTTATCAAATCTGCAAATTCAATAACAATAATTTATATTAGAATTATCATACCAAATATAGTTTATAACGGGGAATGTTACACATACATGATTCGTGACCGGCATAATTTTTTTTATGTTAGGGGGTACTGAGGAGAGGCCCTCTGGAGTTCAGAGTTTCCTCAGTGTTTGGGCTTGAGCTAGCCCTTTAGCCCCATCCTAGTTGGTGCTGGTGTAATTGCGGACGGCGTTCTAGTGTGGGTGAGGTTTTTGGTGGACGAGACTTTTATTTTGCGTTTTCCTTATGCATAAGTTATAATTGATGGTGTATATGTATATGTATATGTATATGTAATATCCATGTCACAGTTGTTTTCATTGGTGAGTCGCGTGTTGGAGACCACGCTTTGTTTGTTGTTTGGTTGCTAGTTTATTTTGATTTGCTTGTTTACTTTTGCTTTTTTTTTCACAGGCGTTGTAGCATGCCAGTTTCCTTGATAAATCTTACCAAGGCTCGGCTCAGTTCATACTGTATGTTGATAGGTATGGTGGTATTTAGTCCTAGGATGTTTTCTAAATTGTGTTGCAGCTTGTTGGCAGCGAGAATTTTACTTAACTTAGTTCTTTCTAGTTCGGTGGCAGAGCATCTTAGTGGGCAGGCTGGGTCTAGTTCAGGATGGAATCGGGCTTGGTGTGCTGCTAGCCTGCTATTTCCTGTTCTCAACCTGAAGAGGAGCCTAGTTATTTATCTTGACTAGTGTTGGTGCCATTTGTGCATGCCTGTGTGGGACCTCCTGTGAATATTTAGTCGGTTATTATCATGTCTCAATTCACTCGTGGTTTTATTCCTTAGGTGCTCTCGCATGATTGCTTCTTGTTAACCTATCGATAGGTAGTTGTGGACTAAATTAGAGTGGAGTGACTCTTCCATTGCAAATTGGTCAGCTTTTTCATTCTCCGGGATACCTACATGACTAGGTATCCAGTAAAGTGTAGTCTTGGTGTCTGCGCTACTTAAGTATCCTGCAATGTTTATGATTTCATAGATTATCTGGTGGTTGCTGCTGTTCATCATGGCCATATGTAATTTCCATAGCTCTTAGGATGGCGTAGGCTTCTTCCGTGAAGATTGATGTTCCTTTA